>NW_004567124.1:10261929-10286076 GCF_000260355.1 Condylura cristata | reverse complement strand
GGGGGGGGGGGCGGGGGGGATGCTGGGCCCTGGTCACTACCAGAGAACACATGGGAGACTCCATTATCACTCCTGGAATTCCCCACAGCCACCCTCTCTTTCTCCTAACCCTCCCTCTCTCTTTTTAAAAGAGAAATCAGATTTGCATTCAAGTCTTTAGAAAGGAAGGAATCTGCTTGCTAATCTGTCTATTCTGGGTACAAAATGGAAGTAGAATTTCATTGAAATGCATAATTTAGAATGGTTTATAGAAACCATGCCATTCTGGAAAAATAAATTCATTTTAATTTCCCCAAAGTATAACCACATTAAATGCTAGCATATATATATGTCAACAGGAAAATTATTAATTTTTTATATCTTAACGGATGTTTGAATGATCAATAAACCATGACCTCCATCATGGCAAAACAAAGACAACTCAGCCAAGTGTCTCATATGTTAGATGGTTATTGCTGCTTTAAAATTTTTGGCCCTGACAATAAATTTCAATCATCCATACTCTTTTCTTTTTTTTATAGGCATCAAATACCCCAGTTCAGACATTTCCCCTTTTTTTCCATATTATCTTTAATAATCACTTGATACTGCCATAAATAATGCCAAAAGATGAATAATGAAAATGTAAATTTCAATGTGCTATAATTACAATTCTAAAAAAAATGAAGTGCAATAATTAAGGGCTTGTTCTTTAGCAATTATAAACATAAATAGAATTTCCTTTGGCTTTTGGGTACATTCTGTCGTAACAATACTGCTGTCAGAAATGCAAACAGCTGAAAGAACAATCTCTGACTTTACCTACTGTTCTATAAATAAGGTCAAACTGCACTGCTGGTGGGGGAAACACAGCCCAGAATTTCAGAAGCACTATTTGCTTGGTAATTTATATGATTGACCTGTATAAATGTGTGTCATTTCTGCTGTTGACACTTTTATAAATATAAAGAACTCACTGAATAAATCCTGCTATATATCTCTTTGTAACAAAATGGAGCACTTTACTGTTGTGAAATCTGGCACTTAATAAAAATAGCATGCTTTTTATTAGATTCTTCCGACTATAAGAACACAATAGTTTAATAGTAACTAAGCATGGTTTCAAGAGGTAAATTCTTTAAAAGTCAAGCTGTAAATACTAGAAAATGTGTAAGGAAAACAGCTATTTTGTACCGTTTTGCCAAAAGTTGTCTTTAAGGACTTTCCAAATTATTAATGTGTATATAAAATAATGTCAATCAGATAATATATGAGATCTTGCATGGTGACTGTTAATGCCGTCTGGGAGTGTAAAGAGAAAGCGATTCTGACACCTTCCTGAAACTTCACTATGAGGACAGCGACAGTAGCATTGCATAACTCTCACAAGACCTCAGGTAATGACTGTAGTAACAGTAAAATAAATTGAATTTACCCTTCCAGCAGGTTTACATAACCATCTTTTTGTGAAAATGAAACAAATGAAAATAAAAATGATCCAAAGCAAAAAAAAAAAAAAAACCTGGAAAAAACATATGTTAGGATCAAGAAAGCCCAGAAGTCAAAAGGTGCTGAGGTGCTGTCTGATCAGAGGACGCGATAGCCAGTGGACTGTGTAAGGAGCCAGGGGCTGTGTCATAAGGTCAGTGATCAAAGTCAGTCCAGACAGGTGCACTGGCTCTGGCCAAGGTTCTCGCAGGCCATGATGATACCTATGCCACATTGACTTTCCACAATTCTCTGCAGCTCAAAGGAAACCAGCCATTCGTTGAAACTGGCTGCTTTGGCATCATCGTCAAGCACCCTTTTTAGTTCCAGGATCTGGGAACATTTGCCTTGATGCCAACCCCTATCTTTTCTAACACATTCCTTTCTTCCTACTGCATCATTAGGCTCACTGAAATAAATGTCTGATTGAAGCAAAATACACTAAAATCCCCCTAAAGGAAAGCAAATCTTCATGAACATCTTATCCAAATGCAACTGCAAGAGGAAGCCAAGTGCGTTGAAACCATTGTCTCGCCTTTTTTGTGATGGGTCTCATTTCTTGCAGATTCAGACAGGTAGAGCATACGTTTCTGGAGCCACAGTTGATTAAAGAAAGCCCCAGGCCTCTTTCTGCAGAAGAACACAATGAGATGCCCATATTTAGCACCCCAATTTGGCCATAAAGACTTCAGTGAATCTTTATATCTCTCCCTGAACCTGAGCAATGACTTGGCCAAGACCAGTTTTAAAATACAGAGGGGTCTACTGGTCTTGAGAGCCCTCTGATGATCAAAGCGATTACTAACTGTCCAGCTTATTGATCAGTTTGTCTTAGGAAGCATGTCCTTTCCCACATAAGAACATCAAGCAATGATCCCTGGACCCTGTAGCTTGCCACTGGTGTTTGACCTCCAGCTCCCCCACATGACACTCAGTGGCTCATTAACGAGGTGTGAGGGTAACAGCAGTATCACAGAACTTGAGGCCAGGATCAAAAGAAAACATGTGAAGCACTTAAAAGATAACAGAGAAGGCACTTAATTATTAGCTTATGTATTAACTCATAAGAAATTGAGCAAAAAGTCCTGTTTTCAATAACTTGGGAGGAGTAAGAAAAAAAAAAAAAACTGTGACACACCAAGTTTGATTTATAAAAGTCATCTGTGTAAGCATCTCTTTTGGTCTTAACTGCCCATCAAGTGTGCCTCTCATTTTAGATGGCCAATTGTACTTCACAGTTTTCAAACCTGACTTGGGGATTGTCTTTGGCCCAATAAGCAGAACATGAGCAAGTCTGACAGGTCACACCTGGAGGTGTTTCAGAGTGTAATGGGCCTTCAAGAGAGCAGACATTTTCCTTCATCACCTGGCCACCCCCATTCTTAACTGATTATTGCCACAAAAAAAAAAAATGTATTCCTTCTAGCATACTACAGTCCTGAGAGATTAAGAGAACACACCATGTAAAGCTATTATTGCCCAGAATGATACAGTTTAAAATTTAAACAGTTATTTATTGTATTGAAGAACGTGCATGAAAAGAATGCCACTTTTGGTCTTAACTGCCCATTTAATCAAGGGAAACATGTTTTTATACTTAAGCATCTATATGATTATTTAATTCTCTCATTGGTTATTCAAGGGTATACCCAAAGTCAATACCCATTGTTAAGAATTAGCTTCCTTTTAAAGATGAGAACCCTCATAGAAACAGAAAGCAAACCATAAGACACCACAGGTGATACTCAAATCAGAAACTTTAAAATGGATGAAATACAGTTTATTTACATGCGTTCTCAAATACAACTAAGTATATCTCTATGAAATGAGCCAAAAGTCATTTTTTTCAAACTTAATTCCCATAAGTTAAATAGGTAGTATTGTCATACCCTTTTAATCTGCAAGGAACTAAATTCCGAGCACCTTGGTCAAATTTACTAGTTCCTTAATTCACTCGGTATTTCTGACATGGACTTTCAAGGCTTCAGGAACAGAAGAACTCACTTTGACCGTCCATTTCTTGAGCACAGGGCCATTCTTGGAATTATTAATCTTAGAAAATACCAAAGAGTATCTCCCCACCTCCTGTTTTTTACAAGAGTAATGAGTTCATATTCTTGTACTTTATATTATTTTGTGTCTGACAAAATGTATCAGTTGAATGTCTGCTTTAACAAAAGTTTTGTGTTGCTATCTGTTTATATCATAACTTTGGAGGAATAATATGATATATTCCACTTACAGCAAGTGCAGACACAACCTACCAATAAAGCCTATTTTGTTCCCCAAAGTGTGAGAATAATATCTAAGTGTGAGAGCTTTTCTCACACTTTGATGTTATTCTCACATTTGTAACGTCAGAGACTTGTATTTCCACATTTTGAAGGAAAAAAAAAAAAACACCTCCCACCAAACCCAGAAAGCACGTAGCTATAAAATGCAAGCACCTCCCAATGCATGAGTGTTTGCCTTAGCACCAGGAAAGCACAGAGCAGGACCATGGATGGTAAAGGAAGAGAATCAGCTCAAAGACATAAACTGGCCCACAGGAAAATCTTATGGACATCAACCAGACACTTCATCTCAGATTAAATCAGATATAAGCAAGTAAAACCACTAAGATCTGACCAACCAATGCAACAGGCTGCCTGTGAACATTAGTAAAACCAACCCATGGCTATATTGGTTGGGTAAAGAAGCAGATCAAGGAATGATGGATGAGGAGTGAGTATAAACACTTAAGGTTCCTCAAAAGTTCAAGGGAAAAAAAGGGTTCCAAAAGGTGCAAGTGGTACTTGTTCTGAATATCTTCATCACCCATCCTCTTTTTTAGGGGATAAACCTGATTTATTATTTGTTTCTCCAGCTTATGTTCTTAAAATAAGGCTCCTAAATATTACATTTATTTTCTAAGTTCAGAGAAGACAGCCTCAGTTTTGCATATTAGTTTCTGGGCTAAGCCATGAGGGCATTCACCCATTCAAGAAAGAATGACCCAAACTCCAGGGCCCTGGGACCACAGCTACCAGGGCACATTTTCTCTCCAGGCCCAAAGAACATGCTGAACATTTCCCCAAATAAATGAGAAGATACCCATATACTCTAGATTACCAGCTCTAAAACTGCTTTCTGGTACTATAGACCCTGGCAGGTTTTATTTCTGTACAGGCTCTTTATCACTTAATCCACAGCACACACAATGCTGAAACCATACCTTTCAAAGATTTTTAGATCTCTGCAGCAGAAAACAGCCCAAACCTGGACAGTGTGTCCAGGTGCCTCCATTTTCTTAAAGAAATAAACCATAATCATTATTATGAAAGATTAATAAATTACATACACATGCCCTCCTCTGTCTACACCCCACTTTCTCAGCAGGGTGTTCCTGAAACTCCAGTGAAGGAGACATTGGCCTGCAGCTGTGAATCACTATGCTCCTGTTAGGATAGGGGGCCTTTACAAAGGCATTCTCCGGAGCCACAAATGATACCTTTTCTAGGTGCTCGAAACAGCTCAACTACAGTGAGCATTCTGAATTTAAAACATGCTTAGATGAATGCCGCTCTTGCAGAACGATCAATTTGTACCATGTTAAATTAACATAGTAATGGACAGCTATAAAATTACACATTTCATGCATTAAATTTAATGACGAAGTAATAGGTAATAACACGTTAGAATTCTGACATAAATATCACACAATCAGTAAATCCACTCAATAATGAATAACTTTAAGCATCCACTTCCTGGCCAGCAACAGAGGAGCCTATAAATTGGAAAGTTATTGTCCACCAGGACAACATAATTACCCTAGAAAGGCACAAACAAGGGATTCTTAAACTGAAGCTTATGTTTTATTTACATTGTATTATGTATTATTTATATTGAGTTATTTGTCAGAATTTAATACAGTTATCTTTATTTTGACAGGTTGTTTCTGTTATCATTTTTATGTTTTTTTTTTTTTCCCAAGCTTAACTCACATGCTTGGAATAGGATCAGAACAAAGGTGATAATTCTTGGTAATCCAAGAAAGTGAGAAACATATGTATTTGGTTCTTTAGATTCATTTGAGTTTTAAAATTAAACAACATGATTTATTTTTACTCATTTTCTCTCTCTCTCTAATTATCTATGTGCATGAGACACTTTTTTAAAAAGAAGTTCTTTAAAAAAAGTGACTCATGTAGACGTGGGATGAAGCCCGATGGTTCCCTGTATGCTGACTGATGTATGAATAAAAATATTCAGAACACAGACTTACACAATGTGAAAACTCATTGCTTCAGTTTGGCTGTCATTACTCCCTCAGGGCAAAGAAGACCACTCTAAAAATGCTCAAATGGCAATGGTTGCCTATTTTAAACACAGATCTTTGGAAGTCCTTTGACAAAACAAATGTGTGAGCTTTTATATCACAAGAAACCCAAGTCCCTTAGTGCCTGGAGATCAAACCACTACCACCACCAAATATCTTGTGAACCACAGACTGAAGCTCGTACAAGAGATGGTGTGGAGGGGAGTGAGTAGGGAGGGGTGTTGTTCTGCACATTCTAAAGTGTTTAAAGGAAAAATTGAGCTCCTTGGATATTAAGAAGTGCTCTAGGGTGGGGGTGGGGGGATAAGAAAATCACTGTAAGTTAAAAAAAAACAGGTGGGGCCCTCCCTGGTGGCGCAGCGGGTTAAAGCACAGCACTGAGAAGCTAAAGCCACTTCCGCATGAGTTCGATTCCCGCCTGCCCCAGAGGAGATCCACATGGCGCGGCAGACCTCTCCTGATCAGCCCGCTGCTCCCCTCAGCAGTGTACTTCGTTGATCTGCCTGTTCTGTACCCCCACTCTGTCTCTGGTGAATCCTCTCACCCTCCACATCTCTGGCCTGTACCCCAATTCTGTATGGATAAATAAATAAATCTTTAAAAAAAAAACAAAACAGGTGGGGTAGTGGTGAGGCCTGCAAATACTAAGCTAACCAAAGTGAAAAAGTTTTCATTTTAACTGCAAACTTCTCATCCTTACTATGGCCAGAGGCACTGGGAGGCAACCAAGGAGAGATACAGCATAGAGGTTTCCCAAGCTAAAGTGACCACAGAAACATTTTCTGTGTAAATGAGTATAACGCTCCCATTAATCACATGTCCTATGGACTCTGTTTGGAAAACACTTTATAACAGTAAAATAGAACAATTAGTACTTTTTGTCTGAAGAGATCCAAAGTCTTATTTACTTCTGCAGAAAACAAACACATCCACAAAGAAATAAAATATATTTGATTTATAGTCAGATTGGTACACAATTTTTAACAAGGAGAATCCTCAGATAACTTGTGGATAAATGGAAAGTTTTTTGATTTGCAATGAAGAAGACGTGACTACATCAAACTAGGGACCACCTTCACCAGAAGCCTGAGGGCAACGCTGTAGCTTTAGGGGACTGTACCTTGCTGGGGGAACCACGACACTCCGACACTCCAGAAAAATCAATGGTTTGATTCTGTAGGAATAAGACATTGAGGTGAGCTGACAAACCTCTCAATACAATCAAAAACTGGCCACAGGACAGCAGGTATTCCATAGGGGAAGTTTGTGTTTGCTACCAGGGTGGGCTGGGATAGATAAAGTCTAAGAGCTGAGTGGAGAAAGAACCTAAAAAGAATTCACAAAAAAAAAAATGATGCTCTTCCAAAAGTTTTCCCTAGTCTTTTCCCAAAATTCTAGCCTAGGTTTTCTTTAAAATATATAGTTAAAATAAATTGGACTGAAAGGAACTGTTACCTGATTGGAAGTTCCTCTCACACCAGGAAAGTTCTGCTACATGCTGGAGGACACCATTTGGCACTTCCCAGACTTCATTTGCACATTCTCAGTTGTATTGCTAAAAATGTAACCACCGGTATGCATATACATTCACAGTACACTGAATGTACAATGTCGAACTTATTTTCTGAGAGAGAAAATTTCTCCTCAACATGTCAATTCTCCTTTTACCAGTGTCTGCTCACTTCCAAAAATGCAAAGACAGAGGAAGAGAAGTTGGTTCTGGTTTTGCTTGCCTTATGTTTAGGCAGAAGGCCAACAACAGTGCCCAAACTTTTTTGCACACCACTTCCAGGCCTTTGGGAAAGGTGCTTTTAAACTAAGTTAAGAGTGATTCTGCCCGGTAGGGCTACTTAACAAACCAGCATGAGTCATGATCCTGACTGATAACCTCCTGTCAAAATTCTAATCATCCTTAAACATCCAGTTCAAATGTCACCTCCTTCAACAAATATTCTATGACGTTCCCCTCGGATGTGCTTACTCCTTTACTGTGTAAAGGTTCACTGCTAGAACCTCCAGACAATGGCCTGAGAATAAACCATGCAACCAGGAATCATAGGTTCCAATGGTGGGACAGAATAGCTGAGGAGTGGTTGAAAGCCCTGGGTAGGAGATGATGAGCCCCAGGGAACCGGAAATCTTCTTGAGGAATGGCCAGTGTTGGGCCAGAGATGGGGTTCACAGGAGCTGAGGCTGTTGGTGCTCTCCTCTGGGAAGGGATAGCAGGGGTCAGTTCTTTCGTCTGGATATGAACACGGGTACTCTGGTTTAAAAAAAAAAAAAAAAAGAAGGAACTACTGTATATTCATACTTGTGGAATATTTTTAGTCTTGTGTTTTTGACGTGTGAGCTGCCAGCACAAAATATACCAAACACCTTCCTAACTCCCTCAAACCAAATAAATAAATGAAAAGAGAGGCTGCTGAAAACCTTGACAAGCAGCTTGTCAAGAAAAGCTGTTTTTCACACAAGAAACCTCCTTTCAGAACCTTAAATCCTACCGATTTCCATCCTATTTGCAGTATCCTTATCTGTTAGTATCACAACGGAAAAGTGTAAATTGGACCCAAAAAAATCTTCTTTATTTTTAAAGCCAAAAACTGATCAAGGAGTTCTGTCCACATTTCAAAAGGCTGCATTCGCATTTCAGATATGTATATATCCCTATATATAGATATGTAGAGAAATATAGATAGATATATATAGATATGTAGAGAAATATACACACATACACACACATATAAATAATTTAGAAAGGGATACATATTAACTTCTGGGGTTGAAGCAATGTTCATGGATTTATCTCATGCACAGTGTTCTTCAGTATGTGATCCAAAATCAACGTTTATTATCAGTTACTTTAGGAATTCATGCAGAATCTGGAATGAAGAATTTATCAGAACAATTTGTAACTGGAAGTTTTAAGCCAATGCACATGTTGTTATGTAACCTTCTGTCCTGTTACAAAGTCTAACACGATTGCCCAGGACTAGAGAGATCCAGGAAAAGAGAGAGGAAAAAATACACCTACAGAAGTAGCAAAACGATTGCATTTAAGTTCACTGTCCCACATGAAAAAAAGAAGGGTAAAAATGCTATTTTCTAAAATTTTAAAAATCAATTGGAGAAGAAAGCTCAAAAACACTTTGAGTCAACAATTTCAAAGGCCTAAGATTGCTGAGTCTGACCAGATGATACCACAGCCCAATTTTATAAGTATAAGATGAACCTCCTCCTACACTCTCCCCACCACCCTCACTCCCATCTATAACACAAAGTGTAAGCTGCAGGAAGTGTGGCTCCTCTAGCAGATACATCAAAGGACCTTCACACCTGCCTGGCAGGCATCACCTACTCCTTAGGTTTAAGCATTGTCAAATGGTCCTGCAACATACAAATTTCCTGCAGGAGGCACGGAAACAAACCACCAACAATTTGCACTTGCGCCTGGATTGGCCTAACAGTTCCTTAGGGATGAGCTGTCACACACAAAGCCTTAAGTAGGCGGGAGAAATGACAGAGTCCGAAATGCCCAACAAAAGCATGTACCAGGTGGGTCTTGGACTAAGGAGTCAGAGGAAGAGGCTAACATATGGAGAGGGCCTCCAGGTAAAGTACAAAGGCGGAGCAAAAGGGAACTAGACAGTAGACCTTTCTCACAGTGTGCCACAAGGTAATCTTGCAAATACAAAAATATAGTCTTAGACTGCACAAAATATAGATTAATTTAAAGAGGTTTTTGGTTACCCTAATATTTCAAGGTTTTTCCATGGATTCCAGGTGTTCCAGCTGAACCCACAGCTCCCACCTTCTCACTGCACTTGCAGGCACATTTCTCAGCTCCTCTGGCATCTCTCCACTCCTCAGGAAATGTGATCTGTTAGCCCCTCCATCTTCCTTTTTTTTTTAGCTTGAACAGGACAGGTCCAACCCAGACAATTATTAATTACAACTCAAATATTTTCCTCTCCAACATATTTAGGCAAGCACTAAACACACACATGCGCGAACACACACACACACCAGCAATAAGCTGTTTCATGCTGATTCACATTAAAATACTTAAATACGCATTCAGGAAAGAAAACTTCCAAGTTATTTTTTCGAAACAGCTTTAACACTGATTTCAAATCTGACAAAAATAACCCAAGAAAGAAAATTCAGATCTAACTTATAAATAATGATATAAAAATATTAACTCAAACATCAGCAAACAGATTTCACCAACACAGTAAAAGAACAACATACCAACCCCAAACTTGTAGAAACACCAGGATCATTTAAGAACAGAAATTCTTCTGATTCAAATATTAACCAGTTAAAGGAGGAAGACAGCATGATCATTTCCATGTATGCTATAGAACAGCACTTTATAAAATTACATTAATATTAAATGTGTTAATAGGAACCTATGGACACATCTTAATATGGAAAAGATAGATATAAACATATAAATCTATCTTAACTAAACAACAGTATCAGGCTTAATGGATACATAAAAAGCATTCCCATAAGTCAAAATCAAGATCGACCAGTACTCTAATTTTATACTTACCAGTTAGCATCAGCCAGTGTGAGTAGGAGAAAGTTATTGTTCCGGACATCCCTTACCCAGCTGCCCAATCCATATGCTGAAGCTGTAATCTTCATTAGTAATATACTTGGACTATGGAAGAAGCTGAGACTAAATGAAATAATATGGGTATGGCCCTGATCCTATAAGATCCCTAGAGGAGGAGATACCAAAGAGTTCAGCTTTACTTCTCAGTCAAATCACTGACTCTGGCCACCTAGTTAGACTTCTCAGGTCCCAGAACTGTTAGAAATCAGTTTCTGTTAAATTCTCCTGTCTATGGCATTTTGTAATATCAGGCAAACAAGTGTAATATCATCACAAATAAAAATGAGGGAAAAAAGGGAAAACTTTTTATTTCTGCTACTTATACATGTATATACCCAGAGAAATAAAGAGAATTAACTGAAATTGAGTAGAAATATTAAGAACCAATTAATGGTTGTAAAATTAGTATACAATAACTAATAGCTTTCCTTACACAAAAACCAATTAAATATATAGAAGATATTATTCACAAGTGCAAGAACATAGATCTTCAAGAAATACATTACAGTCTAGAATTCAAAAGAAAAAAAACTTCAGAATCCTACAATAAGACAGACAGATCAAAAATTAATGGAAAGACATACTTTGCTCATAGGTAGAAAAATGCATTGTACAGATGTTATATTCCCCTAAAATTATTGTATACATTAAAAGTGATCACAATGAAAATATCAACTAGAATATTCTTGAAATTTGGAAAGTTATTTCTAAAATGCACACGGAAAATTAACTTGTGAGAGATTGCCAGGAAGTAAGGGGTTATTAACCCTACTGGATATTAAAACATGCTATGAAGCTAAGGTAATTAAAACAGTTTGTTACTAGCAAAAGAACAGTGAGGGAAAAAAATGGGGAGAAAAAAACAGTTTAGAAATAGGCATAATACAGAAATTATCTAATAAAGTTGGCATTTCAGATGTGGGAGAATGATGGATTATCCAATAAAAATGTTGGTACAACTGGCCAGCTACTAGAGGAAAAAATAATGCTGGTTCCATTCTCATGCCTTACATCAAAATAAATCCCAGATGGCTCAAAAATCTAAATGTAAAACAATAAAGTTGTGAGAAAAAAAAGAGGAACATTAAAAATAAAACTTTTAGCATAGGGAAGGTCCTACCAAATGCCATCAACTGCAAAAATAAAATAATTGAAAAGAAAACAGATAAATTTGCATCTACATTTAAAACCTGTGAAAGGCATAAAATATCAGTAACACAGTGGAAAAAGCAAGTAACAGAGACATGAACGTTTGTAATCCCTAAGTTAAACAGACCAACACCTAATTTTTCCTGAACAGAGTACTTTCAATCACTTAGAGAAAGTCTAAGAACCACATGTAAAAAATGGATATGATATATGTTGGGTGCTCTGAAAAGCTGATGTGAAGATGGAGACTAGTGTATTTACTGTGGACTGTTACAAAATCAACGCATGAAGGAAAGGAACCAGGAATGGGCAGAAGATGGGCAGGGATAAAATCACCAAAAATACAGCTGGAGCTCTCAGGCTGCAATTGCCAAGCTGGCAGCAAAAGGATTAAGCCTTTACAGCCCCATATTGAATAATCCTTAGATAGGTGTATTCCAGGGCAGAGAATAAGACCTTCTGTTACCGGGATCTCTTCAGTGGAAACAATCCCAAAAGGGAGGCTGCTATGATTGTACAGCAGCTGAGGGGAGAGAAAGTGCCCACACCGAGGGGCATCTGGACAGCTGAGCAGCTTCTTCTCTTACGAACAGCCAGTTCATGGAAAGAGAAAAGCAAATGGCCAGTCAACGTAGAAAAAGATGCTCCACGTCATTCACAACCAGTGAAACTCAACTATAACATATAACAGCATGAGTGGCATTTATTCTATTCAAGAAGCAGCAATAAAATGGTTGCGGCGGGGTCTTTAATACAGATACTCTTACACTGTTGAGAGGAACGTGAATCCCTAAGAACCTCTCTGCAGGACAATCTGGTGTATCTTTCCACCCTGGCCCAGCATCTCCACTTCCAGGCCTGGCTCCTACAGGTAGAGCCAATTGGGTACCCAGGATAGGCACTGAGCCTGCCACCACTGGTACTGCTGGGAGCCCGTCTGGTGAAAGGACAGACCTACATTTCTCAACTACACCGGGTTTTTAAAAACTCTTTGGATGTATTAGTTTTAAAATAATAATGGCCAACATGAAAATATGAAGTTGAAATTATCTACTTATAAATTTATCTTGATGGACTTTGCCTTAAGATGCTTTCTATTGCTGAAAGAACCTTCTTTCTGTTCCTTATTACAATAGCTAGAATATTACCCAGATTCTCTTACAAACAGTATCATATACTTTCTCCTTGATGCAGGTTAGTCTCTCGATGTAGTTAAATTTTGCATAGGATACAGCCTCCGTTTAACTCAAATCCCAGCAGTCCTTAATACTTTTGGAAGGAAACTGAGTTACTGAAATCATGCATGCCAATTAGGTTAACTGGCACTCTAATATAGACTTAATACTATGACATGAGCTATGTGCTATCTATCATTCCTGGTGAGGAAAACAGTATACCAAGGTTAAATGACCAGTTCTTGTAATACAACTAAAAATGAACCTCTTTAGGGCCCTCCCTGGTGGCACAGCAGGTTAAAGCACAGCACTAAGAAGCTAAAGCCACTTCAGCATAAGTTCGATCCCCAGCACTGGAGGTGACCCACATGGCACAGCAGGCCTCTCCTGACCAGCCCGCTGCTCCCCTCAGCAGTGTACTTCATCAGTCAACCTGTTCTGTTTCCCACTTTGTCTCTGGTGAAGCCTCTCACTGCCCCTGCACCTCTGACTTGTACCCCAGTTCTGTATGCATAAATAAATCTTAAAAAAAAAAAAGTGGTCCTCTTTCTGTGGGCTTACCACTTCAGACCATCTCCTCCTGCCTCACAATGTTTTCCTTTGGGTTTTTAAAAATATATTGTAGGCAACCAGTGATAACCTAAATGGTTAGTATGATTAAATGTAAGTGGCATGATTTCCATTTTAAGGAAAGACTGAGAAACAGTAAAAGGCAAATAAATGTCTTTTTAGTTCAGAAAGCCAAATTTTCACATAGCAGAATGCCAGTCTTCATCTTTCCTCTATCTCCTTTTGAGTACACTTTACTCTGCTCTCTCAAAAATACACTTTCACTGAAAGAGAATTCAAAGTAGGTGGGATCTCTGCCACAGTCTTCCTTTTTGGATTGCCATCAGAAGAAGGATTAGAGGAAATATGTTCAGCCAAGAGAAGGGGAAGGAGTCCAACTCCATGGTTTTCCTTTTACTTGTTAAATTCAAGCCAGATAATAGAAACCTATGTATGTTTGGACTAACTATTTGTATCTCTGGGGGAAAAAAAGACACAAAATTCTGAGACAAAGTATTTTAGCGGGACAAAGTGAAGGATGCTGCTTTTAAATGTCAAGATTATTTATTTACTTAATAAATTAGGGGATCATGGGGACTTTGAGTTTCTGAATATCTGGCAACTGCTTCCCAAATGAAAACAGCCATTGCTCCCAAAAATCAGATTTGAGCCGAGAGCAGAAATCATTAAAAAGATATCTTAATTGTAAGTAATCAAAATGAATGATGAGTTGGTTTAAAAGAATATATTGAGGATTTTGAACCTTGATAGCACTGTTATCCAGAGGAGGGAGACTATTGCTTCTGCTTCACTGACAGTGTTTATCATCTCACCCAGACCCTTCAATAGCGATTGCTCCGTTCCTCAGTGCCGACCATCTGTTGTCATCACACAGGATCTACATAAATCCCTACTAGTTGCTGCACCTCGGAAATGCCCCCCTCCCAAGGAAAACCATAAATTAATTGTTGCTGCTTTAAATCTCCGAGAAAGGGGAAGGAACCTAAATATAACTCCTTTCCCCCAACACAAACACACACACAGAGCAACTTTCATCTATAATTTAGAAAATGGATGCAGTTCAGCAACAGTTAAAGACTAATTTCTTATGCTTTTTGTGCATTTACATAATTGATTTGCTAGATAATGCACTCTGCTTCCTTATTTAATAAACATGTTAATGATTTCAGACAATTACTCAAAACTGCCTACAAGTGTCTGCCTAAGAAAAGCAACAAAAAATAATTAAAATGAAAATACACACCAAAAGGCACATCCTTCATATCACATTACACAAGATATTAAGTCAATATGTCACCCTGTCACCAGTCACTTGCTACCTGCTGTTATACATTTATTCAAATTCTAATGTATTAGCTGAGGCTGATACATTGTTTAGACACCCAAGCGGGCAAACACACAGAGCGAGAGAATAAACCTGGTGCTTTGTCAGGGTAAAGGCAGTAAAATAGCAGCAGCAGAGGAGCGGGAGACAATAAAACACCGGCTAGAAACAGAAGGTTGGAGCAGACGCTTTCACAAGAACACCCTCTTCAGGCTATTCGTGGTGGGGGGCAGTCACAAGGGAACTAAATGGATTCCATTTCCTCTGCCACCCCTGAGCACTGAGTGTACACCAAGCAGGCCAAACATCACAATAGGTCCAATCTAGGTAGACGCCTTGTGCATCCTGACCATCTCAGGCTGTCTTATTTTATTACCCAGAAGTTTCACCTGAGTCAACCACAAAGCCATGACTTGAACCAAAGATGTGCTTGCCCTCTGAGGGAATCCTGAGGACAGTGCATACTGAGGGAGCTACTAGCTCATGAGCTGGACAGCCGTGACTTGGCCCTCAGTGGTGCTTGGTTCCTCCTGCTCCTGATGGAAGCCAAGTCGCTCGGGCACAGAAAGTCCTAGCCACCCTTGCCGGCCTCCGGGAATAGACAGGAGGGTCACCTGACAGGTGCCACAAGACACTGAAGAAGGATAGTGGAAGTTTCCAGCTCTTAATAAAAACTAGCCGAATCTGGCTCCGAAAGCTGAATTCTGGCTCTGGTCCCCTTGGAAGACAGACAGACTGGAGGTCACAGTAAAAAGATGAATTGTTTGAGGAGAAAATGGGCCTTCCATCAGTAACTTACTCTGCTAGAAAGGAGGGTAGAGAAGTGAGTGAGTAGTCAGACTTTCCTCACCAGGGACTCTCCTTTCACATTGCTAAATCCAGGTAAACGGGGTGGTGGCGCCCATGATCACAGTTCTAACCTAGACTTACCATTTAGGGTTATGTCCAGTCTTGATAGGTTTTTGATTCCCTGCTTCCTTGTATTGAGACTGCCTGCTTCATTGTATAAACTCACCCTGCTTACAGCTCAGGTAGCAAGCAGACAAAATGGTGAGAAAGACAACAGGCAGAAGTAAGCACAGTTGATTCAGACCACATTAAGAAATAGGCACTTTATCAGGAAGGGCATAAAGAGAGCTACCACTAGGGGATTTAAAACCAAGAGTGGCAAGGTCTGATGTGTTTCATGAAGTTGTCACTCTGGTAACAAGCTGTAACATGAATCTGAAACCCAGGCCCTCCAGTCCACGGGCCTGCCCTGACTTCAGGGCAGGTCAGTCTGGGCAGGGGGTAGTATTTTTCCCTTTAATGTCTGAAGCTAGGATCATAAGTGGAATAATTAGGTTCAAGCTGTCAAAGGCTTGAGCTAAATATTAAAATTGAAAATAGAAGCAGGCTGACTGGTGCTAACTGAGCCAATCGGATGCTTAGGGTTGAAAATGGTCCATAGGCTTGTATGGTGGGGACCCTTTAAGTGGATATAAGGTAGGGCAGGAGTCACCTTGAGAGTCAGTCACCAGCTTCTGAAAAGAATCAGTTAGTAGCGAGGCTCCAAAGAGAGAAGCATTCAGCAAATGATCTTCGCGGGAGTGAGCAAACCTCCACAGACCTGCAGACATCTGCAGACTTTCACAGGGACCCAGTTATTGCATTGTGCCTTTGACCCTCCTCTGACTCTGCCTGCAAGACACCGTCAGCATCAGCCCAGTATCTCAAGGGGCGCAGGCTACTGGTTTATGCAGTAGCACTCGTGTCTCAGAAACCAACCCCTGGTGACTAATGCTGACTGGCACTACTGATTGTTGACCAGCACTCTGGACACCTTTGAGGGCTGACTGCCCCTTCTGGTTCTCTAGCACCACCTTCTAGTGTTGTTGAGTCCATCGTGCTCTGGCCCAGCATCCAATGCTCTCTAGCCTGGCCTTCAGACTGTTGCTGTGGTTTGCTAGGGTGTAATGTATGAACTCCACCTATGACCCCCTCCACTTGCCATCTGAGTTGGGCACTGGGGTACTACTGATCAGTGTGCCACCAGTTCTAGGCTCTCATTGAAAGGACAGTGCAATCTGGCATGAGTGGCCTTTGTTTGGAACAGCTGGACACTGTGGATTCTATCTGGGGTGAGAGAGCTTGTGGCCTTGGAAACTCTTTTTCCCCAATCTCCTGTTTACTAAATGAACCCCATTGTTGAACCCTGAACCTGAGTGATGCCCTGCAATGGAGTACATGGGTGAGAATCCATAGACAGCAACCTGTCCCTAACTCCTGTCCTTGCTGTCATACTGTTTGAAGTACTGCCTTAGGTACTGTGTGAAATCCAGGTGAGAAGGTGACCGGTGCCGAGATCCAAGGGTGTGGCATCAGGACTGAGCTAAACAGGCAACAATGTATGGCTAAAAGGGGGCACCTAGGTTCTGAGGAATCAGGCCAGGATATGATGATTCCAGTCTCTGAAGGTTGGAGGGAGTTGGAAAGAGGCACAGAAAACATGCATCGTGGCAGGGGAGATCAAATGCTCTGTTTTGCACATGCTGGCTCTTGGTGCATCAAGTGCATCCAAATGGAGGTGTTCAGAAGTTAATGCTAAATTCTGGCTTATAGTCCCACTTCCCTGATACTAAAAAGTCCCCTAGACTACAAAGTCAGCAAAAGGCTGATCTATTAGCTGCCATCACTTTAGTTAGTATCTTAAGGTCTCCTCCTGGTCCTTGGAAACTTAGTTAAGGCATAAAAAACAACAGATCATTCCTATCGATTATCACTAAAGGACCTAATAGATTAATTCAATTAATTAATTTAAACCACTTCTCCCCTGAATATGTCAAAAAAAGAGAGAACAATAAAAACAGGGTAGGGAGGAATTGCCTAACATTCTTGAAATTTCATAGACAATTCATTAATCCAGAAATATTCAATATTATTAAGAGGTCCTTATAAACCTACTCAGCAGTTAAACTCAGATCATAATATGATAGGACTAGTCAAAAATGGAAGGAGGCCTTTACAGGGGTACAAATCCATCCAGGGCAACAGTCTCTAAAAGGTGACTAAGCCAAGGAACCTACAAGCCCTGAATACAAAGCTTGCACTGAAGAGAATAAAGGGCTTTTTCTTCCATGGATGTCCCCATTTCAGAGGACTTCTCATATGTTCATTAATGACTCTCTTGCAGGCTCTAGTGGGGGCTTCACATTAGGCAATTTGCTCTGTTCCTGTCAATGATGTTTCCAAAAAAGGGACAACAGCTGCTTCATGGCATTCTGACTGCTGAGGTGTGGTTTAAGGAAGCAAACGAAACTCATGTGTTAGGGACTTCATCTCATCAGCTGGCTCTGTGCCTGTGCTACCACCTACAAGGTAGTCCTGTTACTAGCTTCCATGCGAAATTCTACCATTCAGCATTGTTCATGTTACTGAAGATCTGTGGGGCCATAGTCTCCTCTCACAGTTCTCTGCTCTCCAACTATGGTCCTCCTTGTCCCTCTTCATCTACACAGAAATATGTTTGGTTTGAAACCTGGGTACCTCAAAGACTTCCATCTCTCCTACAGAGGGTCTTCAGATAAGTTTCTAAAAAGAAACTCCCCACAACCACTCGGAAAGTGATTCTAACTACTGAGAAGATACCATTTTCTTTCTTTTTTTAAAAAGACTTATTTATGCATACAGAACTGGGGTACAGGCCAGAAGTGCAGGGACGGTGAGAGGACTCAGCAGATACAGAGTGGGGAGCAGAACAGGCTGACTGACAAAGTACGCTACTGAGGGGAGCAGCGGGCTGGTCAGGAGAGGCTTGGGATCAAGCTCGCCCTGAAGCGGCTGCGGCTCATTTGCAATGCTGCATCCCAACCTGCTGTGCCACCAAGGAGGGCCCGAAGATACCATTTTCTCTAAATCATCTCTATATTTATCCATTTTCTCTCCCACCTCCTTCTGGAGAATATTTGAAGAAGCTTACAATAAAGGGCAGATAAGCCAGAAAGAAAATCAGCTGAGAGGGAAGAAGAAAGCAATACACTAACCCTATGATCAATACAACTGCTGAGACAGAACACGAACATTAGCCAACAGCTTCTAGGTAACCAGAATGAAAAGAAAACCACCTGTTAGGGAATAACTCCCTGTTTCTTTTAATCAGAAATAATGAAATATACCAATATCCCAGGGAAGAAAACTTTAGAGCAGTTTTGGGAACACTGACTTAGGAAAGCCAAATCATTGTGTAAGAATTCCCATTTCTATTCTATAATATCTGCATGCCCTGTTTTATACTGTCTTTATTTTGTAATTATTTGAGGTAAGAACAGACATTTGACATGGAGTCAAGAGTCCTCATGTGATGACTGCTTCTGCCAATTCTAGGGGTCTTGAAACACACAGACTCAGCTTTCCAAAAACAAGAGGCAAAAACCAAAAATAGCCTTTCTGAGTCCAATGTAAAAGGATTTTTAAGATAAATGTTAATGTGTTCAGGAATAGCAAACATGGTAAAACTTCCTTAAATGTGTATGGAGAAAAAGGATAAATCCCCCTGCTTAATTAACTCATGCATTTATGATTTTGGAAGTATCATGGACTTAACAGTCTACAGTTTTCTGAATCTATAAGCCACACACGATAAGGGGCATTTTATCGTATTTCTGGAAGTAAAGACACACAATTAGAAAATCACAAGATGAAGCAGTTACTGGCCTCATTTGATTCATGCTGTTTGGCTTCTAAAGTTCTTATCAACTGCCATTCTTAAAGAGGGGAGTGTAATTTCAAAATTATTTTAGAGTCCTCATTTGCGCAAAGATAAATCTAGATTATATGTGCACACAAACAGATCATCTCATCAATTGTGATCCATGTTTAAGGACCTTGTACGGCCCTCCCTGATCCAGTACTATTATGTATAACAACCTTAATTTAAACCCAGAGTCAAAAGAAAACATCCCTAATGAAACACAATTTCAAATTAGAGTTAAATCTGTCTCCTAGACCAAAATATACAAAAAGGCTCTTGCTTATATTTTTAAACTTCATGTGACTTATTTAAAGATTCAAGGTTTTCACTGGAATGAGGCATAGATGACTAAACTTTCATTTAGACTGAATAGTAACTTAGGAAGAAGTCTACTGGTACATTTGGATTTGTTTAGATACTCTTCATAAAAACAATGGAAACTAGAATGACCAGAGAAAACAAATACCTTTCTTTTGTTCTGTTTATAAAGCAGTGGTCTGAGGGGGAAGGGAGGAAGGTGCTTATAGGAAAACTAACATTTCTTTACTTAAAAGTAGGGATTTGAAATCATCACATTGCTTTAGTTAACCTTTGATGTTTTCACTTTTAAATTAAACCGAAGAGCTTTGCACTTTGCATATCTGCAGAGGCTGTATGTGTTTTAAATGGCAAAGATTCGATCTTATGGAGCAACAGTACACAGATATCGAAGCTTAGATTAGCCAGGCCAGGCTGGCAATGCACTTATACAGATGCATTATCCATTGTCCAAGGTAGAGATCACCAGGCAATCATGTATAGTATTCATTTATTCTGTGTCCTAAAATGGTCTCAAATTTCTTTTCAACACACTGCTCCAGACAGTTCATACCCATTGACAGCATATGAGATGGAAGCTTTTTTTTGCATTCTGTGATGTCATCCAAGTCTAATGTTGAGATAAACCACCTCATACTAAGTCATATAAAATGCATTATGGTTAAGCAATGAGCCTGAACTGTGCAGTCCTTATCTAGTACAGTCACCTGACATCAAGTACAGCATTATACAGTTAATAAGCAATCATTGAAAGGGATGAGTGAATAAATGAGCATTTTCCTTGCATTCTGTATTGCCCCCCATTTTTTTGGTGGTGGGCTGGTACAAAGATACATATGGAACAATGCTCCCTATTATTATTAAGTGATAATAACTGGATACCTAATGAACCTAGTAGGCAAATGAAAAGTATTAACATCCACTCCTGGATTCATGACACTCAGGCAGTTCATAATTATGATTCCAAATAACCCCACAGGAGAAATACTGCACAATCCTGAATTTGCTACCATAAATCTGTGACACCATCATCTTCAAATATAAAGTTTCAAAGATCTGTTCTCGAATATTCCTTTCAAATGATGAAACACAAACACTTATTTTAAAGACAACATCTATTTATGAATAGTCTATAGGGCCCCCCCTCGTGGCGCAGCAGGTTAAGGTGCAACACTGCAAGCTAGCCACAGCTGCCTCAGTGAGAGTTCGATACCCAGCCCTGGAGGTGATACACATGGCGCAGCAGACCTCTCCCATTTCACCCACTGCTCCCCTCAGCTGTGTACTTTGTCAATCTGCCCATTCTGCTCCCCACTCTGTCTCTGGTGAATCCTCTCACCAACCCTGCATCTCTGGCCTGTACCCTAGTTCTGTATGCATAAATAAATCTTTTTAAAAAAGATTAATAGTCTACAGTAAGCAGAGTGTTATGATTGGAGCAAGGTAATAATATGCCAAAATAACATGGATACTGCCCCTCAGGTCTTGTGTCTACTATTAGCATAGAGCTTGTCTTGGCATGTGCCATCCATAAGTCACAGAGGGCCCACTTTGCTTTAGAGTTGGTGAAAATAGCTGTTCATCTTTTTCCAAGAAGGTGTCAGCATAACTTGGGGGGAAAAAATCCAGTACTATTTCAAAATACTCCCCAACTAAATAGCTTCTCTTCAATATATGCAAAACAACACCACATCTCCCTACCCTACCTCCAAATCGCCTGGTAGAGAATAGCAAATCAGGAAAGGCAATGGTAGAAAAGTAAATGTTCTAAATGAACACGTTCACATTTTAAATAAACATTTTCCCCAAACTCAACACATAAAACTAACACTCCCTTAAAAATCCCCCAATGCCTAAGTTAGAGACACAGCAGAGCACCTGCCAATTGCCAATGACAAGAAGTTATTGGAAGTAACAAAATAGGCAGCCCTGAGGAAGATGACAACCACCACACCAAGTGCACTGTGGGAAGGATTATTATAGAAAAGGAAAGGGTTATTATGGTGACTGCTTAGCTCACTATTTTGTGAGCAAAATCTAATAACATTATACGTTAAACCTTGGGGTATGGACCCTCCCTGGTGGCACAGTGGGTTAAAGCACAGCACTAAGAAGCCAAAGCCACTTCAGCATGAGTTCAATCCCCATCCTGGAGGTGACCCACATGGCGTGGCAGACCTCTCCTGACCCGCCCGCTGCTCCCCTCAGCAGTGTACTTTCCGATCTGCCTGTTCTGCTCCCCACTCTGTCTCTGGTGAATCCTCTCACTGACCCTGCACCTCTGGCCTGTACCCCAGTTTTGTATGCATAAATAAATAAATATTTAAAAAAAAAAACAACTTTGGGGTAAATATTCTCTTGTGTTTCATGTATACTTACAGCAAGTACTTATTGAACCTCATTGTGTGCTCAGGACTATTCTGGTTGTGGGGGCACTTAGCAGTGAACAAAGCAGACAGATATCTCTGCCCTTGCAAGGACAGAAAGATAACCAGAGAGTAGCTTTTGGGACCCCTGTTCATTTATCCTTTATACATGCTGAGGTTATTTGCTAACTAATTGATTCGTGCCAGGTTCTAGGTTAGGCTGGAGGGGGAAAAAAAACAAAAAACCAGGAAGATTCAAACACTTACCAATAAATAAGCAATTCACTCAGAGAGCTGCTTTGGTGGAGGCATAGATAAAACACAGGGGATGGAGGGTCATGAATGTTCCTTACTTTTTAAGGGAAAAAACAAGCTATGGTCTCCTCTCACTGGGTGTTTGAGTGATGGGTAAAACATCATACCAGAGAGAGTCATGAGAGGGGAGAGAGGGATTGAAAAGCTACAAGAAGGCCTGGGGTGAAGAGCACTGGTGGGGGCTGGGAAGAAAGGATTATTGGGAGGCAGACGAGAGCTCTAAGGGGCTGAGTCTCAATGTCATATCCAAGAGTTTGCCATACTTTAACCTGGGAGAATGACACAACTGACCCACTTCTGGTTAACATCCAGCCCAAATAAGCTTATATAATGTACCTGGTGAACCGGATGAGATGATTGGTCCTTCTATGTTTTGATCCTCCTCCAGTCCCTAAGCCTCGTAGGAAAATTTTGCTAATTTTTACCAGGAAAGGAGAAGTGTTACTGGTCCAGGCTGGATGGGGCCCAAAACACCCAGAGAAATAATATTTTTTTCCTTTCAGCCACTTCATCCAGCAAGCAGCTGCTAACTCACTAGCTGTGCCAGAGAGACTCCATGGGTCTGATGGCTGTTAATGGGCTTTATTACCTTGTTGAGTACCTCAAACTCCAGTTACTAATTACAGGGCATCAACATGAATGTTTGGCTATATAATTTCTGTTAATTGATTTGCATGAGGGGATTTGGGCATGACAACGCTCTAAATTTTCTTCCGGCTCTAAAACTCCATGGCTCTTCTCTATGGATACATGCATCAGTAATGACCTTGCACATTCTGGATTGTGGGTTTCATGCATGGGCTCCTACTTCAATTGCTCAGAACCCTCAGGAGCAAAGTGTTATGCAAGGACATACAATGTCATGGAGGCCCAGACTGGACTGGGATTCAGCCATATCACTAATGCAAGTTAGCATTTATTGGTCTCTTTAACAGTGAGCATTTTGTGGGACCAAGCCACTTAAAGCCACTTGAATATCTTTCCTGCAGTGGGCTCACACAGCTTATTAACATGAAGCAGGTGGTTCAGCATGACCAATATATCAAAAATGCTTAGATACCACAGTTTTCAGCCAAAGGCTTTCCACTTTGCCTTCTTAACTATAATATCAAGGATTTAGAGATCACTTTTTTCATATCCAGTTCACCCTTTCCTCTCCCCACACCCCATACTTCATTTTTAAGGTACTGCTCCTCAACTGCTCTTGCGCTTCTGAATATCCTTCCTCTGAGCATAGCCTATGTATGGGAAAGGAAGAATGAGATACAAAGGGAAAGGGCAAGAACAGAATGATCATGGATAAGCTGATCTGGTACTTACATATCTGCCTTCCCTGAGACCACCTGCCAAGTGTTAATATGCCAGGTAGGTTACTCTGATTCTCAGACCTGTTCTGGAGCCCTCTTTCTCAAGGTGAAAATAAAAATCACTATGAAATGGTAAGACATAGCACACTGTTACCAACCCAACTTCTGGACAAGTGGTCTTGACAGAAGGAAAATCTCTGCAGTGTAAAGAAATGATTCTCAGTGACTCTAGGTGAACTGCCACCCGAGATGTGTCAGGACTCATTTGTGGCTAAGAATAGTACAAATTCTGAAGTTTGGAAATAATTAAGCTTTACTACATAAGTGAGAGAAGATTTGAGGTTAAACAGTAAAGCCTTTTTTTTTTTGCAGCCCTGCATGCTGGGATGTTTTGTCTACTGGAAAAGAAAATGGTGTTTTTAGAACTACAACAATCGGGCCCTCCTTGGTGGCACAGTGAGTTAAAGCACAGCACTAAGAAGCTAAAG
>NW_004567124.1:10155824-10261664 GCF_000260355.1 Condylura cristata | reverse complement strand
TAAGCTGGGAAATTGAGAAAAATGATGGTTCTGCTTCTTGCATTATGAGGAGCAGGGGCAACAATTTGGGCAAGGAGATCTTTGGGCACATCAATGATACAGACATTTTACTTCCCTGGTTCAAGATGTTGGAAGAAATCGGTCTTCCTTAGGCATGCTAAACCCTAAACCCAGCCAACTTCAACTTTAGAGAAGGCAGTAAAGTGTTTCCACATTGTATAGGAAAAAGAAGTTAAAGAGCCAAGCCAGGAGAGCAGCTTGGTTTTCCCTCTTTAAATGGATCCTGGCTATGTGGGGAGTTGTGGCCTGGAGCATGGTAAGGTTTTTGGAGGAGTCTCTGGGCTATTGGGCAACAGGGATTCAAATGGGAGAGATTAAGCAAAATATACTTGTGTGTGATGCCTGACAAATTCTGTCTCATCTTCAGCTGTGAGGGGGAAAAAAATGCATCGTTTCCTCCAATAACATTAATTATCCAACCACAGCAGAAACTTGACAAAGGCTGATGATGTGTTTAGATACAGCAAATGTGGTGAATCACTGGGCACAGGTCCAAGAATTCAAACACCTCATGACAGCAAATCTTTCTCCTCCCCACACTCAAGGTGAAGAGCGACCCCAGCATTTTACTCAAGCATGAACAGGACCCGGGCAAGAGTACCCTCTGGGCTTTGTGTTCTGGGAAATACGATCAATTTTTCAGAGAAAGGCACCATTGATGTTTCAGAACCAAACAGGCAGGGTGTTAATCCAGCTGCAACCATTTACTCTCCTCACCCATAACTTTTCTGGAAGAAATTCCCAGGAACTTTTGCAGAAGAAAAATCTTAACATCTCCTCAAAAGCCACAGAGCTGATCTACTCCTTAGTGCATAAGAAGCCCAGTTGCCCTTCACTTCTCTTTATTTTAAGAGTGTAAAGCGGAAGAAAAGAGGGAAAAATAAGAGAGGGGTTAGTCAGAAAGGATGTATTAAGATATTTAAAAATCTGTTCCTATTACCATTTTCAGGATAATTCTAGAGGGTTTTTTTGTTTGTTTTGTAATTCTGCAAATGATCCAATACCATGTGTGGAAGAGGCGGCTGCCTGAGATAGCAGGTTTTCTGAGTTGTTTCTTCTAAGGAGAAAGGAAGGAAAAAAGGGAAGTTACTGGCTCCTCTCCACTGGCCCCCTCAACAGGCCAGCACCCCCTACATTATATGAGTCATAAGATAGCTCATGGAAGGGCAGCTCCCATGGAGTCTTCTCAGCTCCTCTCTATTATCTTCCCCAGAGACCCAGAGAGATGGCGCCAGAGAACAGCCCAGCAGGAGTCTGTGGGAGTGAAAGGGCAAACAGGAAGCCTGAGACCCTAGGAGGTAAAGGAGGTTTTCTAGGATGAACATTTTGGTAAGGATGGCATTCTGAAAGCCATCATTTAGGTTAGGGTCATGAACTACAGCCAAGACTTAGAATTACAAAAGACCCATAGGAACTGACTCCTCCAAATCTCTCCATTTTACAGAGATGAAATCTAAAGTGAAAAGAAGTTAATAATCATGTTTGAGATCATATACGTCCATGACTATATTCTGGGCCAGATGAAGACTTTTGTTTTGTTTTGTTTTGTTTTGTTTTTCAAAGGATTTTCCAGAATGTATAAAATGACCAGCACAGATCTGGTTTAATGCCATATAGCTTTTATGAGAAAATGTTCATACTGAGGAAGCTGGAGGTTTATCAGGGCTTCAAGTTCATTCTAAACTACCCAACCAACAATATTATCCATACTTTTTCAAGGAAGAATATAAGTGATCCTTTTACAAGCTTCAGAAAATTTAAATACCCCACATGGTATGTATAGTAAGCCTGAAGCAGAATACTTAATTTCAGTTAGCATCAGACACATGAAAGTACTCAAAATCTGTTTTTTACCAAAACTAAGTGCTCTAGCCTAATATGAGTAGATGATATCATCTGAATGTGACGTTTTACTACTTCTTAGCAGGGAAATATATCGCCCCCGTGATATGTTAACAGCATTGCTAGGAAGGTACAAATGAACTTCAACCCCAAGATAGTTCTGTGATAGACACAGTATTCTAAGAGTTGTAAAATTAAGGTTAGTTAGTGATTCTGTGTTTAATCCACCAAGGAAATAAGAAAATATCTTTTACTTATAGAATGACTTATGCAAACTAAGTGATAGTAAATATGACGCCAAATAATAGAAATACTGGACAAAATTAGGTATTTGTGCTATACAAATACCATCTATTTGGTTCTCATGGCATTTGTACCCAGTTTTATTCTAACACTTATCCCATCATCCTCAAATAGCCAAGATTTAAGGAACACCCCCTCTTCCCCATCTGGTAAGTTCTATGAAAGACAGTGGACATACAGATTAAATAGAAACAAAATCTTCCATGATCAATTTATGCAGTTCTCTCCTACTATATACTAGCCCTAGCACAGTGACTTCTACACACTAAGACATTATTGATTGTTGAGTGAACAGACAGATAAATACATGCACAGCAGAATGAATGGATGAAAATGAAAGCAACACTGGGGCAATCATCCAGTCCTGCAATCCACTATCAGTAAAATTCCACAACCCATGGAGCTGCAGAAAGCAACATCAGGCCTTAGAGGTATGCGGATGTTCCTTGGCTGGAGCCAAACCCAGCCCCTGGGGAGCATGAGAGCCACAGTTGAATTCATGGGACGCCATGCCAAAGCCCAACCCCAGCTGCACAATGACTTGTAGGAAAACTTACTAAATTCCCTTCCCAAAGAGTTTGCCATGACCACTATCCCAAACAGAGTGTAGATCACATGTCAGGGTTGGAGGCCAAGCCCTCATCCACAGAGTGTGGGATGAGCAATTCCATCTTGACAGATGTGCTCTCCAGAGAACCTGGAGTGACAGCATGGAGTTTTCCACTCCCCCAGACAGCAGGGAAATACGTATTAATCTGATTTAGTTTAAAGGAAGATATGATAATGTCTCTGGAAGGGTCATCTCTACTAGAGACTCAGGATATTTTTGCAAGTCTTTGGCAAACTTTCTTAAACTGATGGTAGGCTGGGAGATCTGCTACATTGACTGGGTATTAATCTACTTTTTCTCCTCCAGGTTAGCTAATGTTGTCCCAGGTACTTTCTTTTTAACCTAATCTACTTTTAAGTGGCTAGGAAGCTCATTACTTCCTAAGTAGCAATCTGCCTTTTTATGTATCTGTTTATATACATTAATCCTCCCCTAACCCTTTGGAGTAGGTACTACTATTTCCCCAGTTTGCAGATGTAGTAACAGATTCAAAGAGACTAAGAAACAACTTGTTACATGGTCTGTTGTGGAACCTGTCATGTCAACTGAAACAAAACTTTAGGAAAAGACTTGAGAAAAAGACTTGAGAATGAAAGTGTCCCATTCCTTTTATGATGAGTCATTCTAAAGCATATTAAATGGCACTTAAAGGGTGGAGGCAAGGACTGAAAGAAAGAAGTACAGTTGTTAATGTTGTATTCATATTCATATCAGCGCCTTTAACCAAAGACAGAGGAGACATGATCAAAATGTAGTAGGATCTTTCCTCAGATGAAGCCTCAGTCATTTCAGGATTGAATCTCAAGAACTGAAAGCACAGAGATCACCAGAAATAGATATAAATATATAGATCACCAGAGATAGATATAAATAGACAGATATAAATAGATAAATCAGGGCCTCTGAGTAAATATACTAAGAACACCCTCCTACCCCTATTAATTGGAAAATAACCAGCTCTCACAGGTCCTCCTACACAGGATGTGAGGGGGTAACTTAGCCCACATTAACAGTTCCGGTGATTAGCCTTTCTAAAGGAAAAGCCACGCCCTTTGAGGTGCTTCTCCTAAAGTAGTAGTT
The DNA here is from genome assembly GCF_000260355.1 of Condylura cristata. NCBI lineage: Eukaryota > Metazoa > Chordata > Mammalia > Eulipotyphla > Talpidae > Condylura > Condylura cristata. Next base: position 10,257,769 of record NW_004567124.1, on the reverse strand, counting down.
GTGCCTTTCCTAGTTATCTATCTACCCTCATGGAACATCATCACATTGGGTCGTCATCTAACCCAGGTTAGAAAATGTAACCCCGAACATCTACTTATTTTCCCCTACCGCTTATCACCTACAGCTATCCCTTTCTTCCATCAGAAACCCTTGTCAAAAACTGATGGTTATTGCATGCTAATTTCACCACAAATACCTGATCTGAATGCTAAGTAATTAGCAAATCCAGTAACCTGCGAGATGCTGATCTTTTTTTATAACCACAAAAAAGCTTGTCACGGAGGATATTTTAGTTCAAGAACATTTCCAATCAGGAAACCTAACATCGTGTTCCAAAATACCACACTGTATCGCATTCATACATTTAGGCGACATATTGACTGCGGGTCCTAACATCCCTTCCTGTCAACCTGCATTTTGAACGTGCAGTTCCAACAAGACGTACATTATGTATGTTTTACCAATTTGGGCAGCTGTCCATTAACAGGGATCAGCTCTTACCAAATTCATTTGGTAAGGTTCAGCTTCCTATTGTGAATGAAAAGCATTTGTTCATGTAGAAGTACATATGTTTACTAATAATTTTCTTTCTAAAGAAAGGTATACACAAATGACAAGAGACATAATGTCTACCGAATTTTGAAAATCAAATGACTGTGTAGTAGACTCAGATGGAAAGCCATTTGTTTGGGTCCTTTCTCTATGATTCATTGCCTCAGTTCCCTTGCCTGTGAAATGGGAATATCTAGATGAACCTACATCGGAAGATAACTGGCAAGGATTTCTTAAAATGTGGTGGAAGTAGGGCCCTCCCTGGTGGCGCAGCAGGTTAAAGCACAGCACTAAGAAGCTAAAACCACTTCTGCATGAGTTCGATTCCCGCCTGCCCCGGAGGTGACCACATGGCGTGGCAGACCTCTCCTGACCCGCCCGCTGCTCCCCTCAGCAGTGTACTTTGTCGATCTGCCTGTTCTGCTCCCTGCTCTGTGTGTGGTGAATCCTCTCACCACCCCTGAGCCTCTGGCTTGTACCCCAGTTCTGTATCCATTAAAAAAAAAAAAGTGGTGGAAGTATTATACAAACTAAAACAACACATTGTTTAAACTCTTGTATTATGTATTACATACGGAATTCCTAATGCAAGAACTGACAAGGGCTTGCTCCAAGTGGGGGGATGCAGGAGGCGGGGGGAAGCAAGGTACATATATCTGCCTCCAATTAGCAACACTAGTAAAAGTCTGTTCCCTGTTCATAGATGTTAGTTCATTAGGTCCCTAGCCTTACGCAATATATAAAAGTAACTATCAGGTGAGAAAGATAACTTCTTTATAAGTTCATGTTACATTACATTTTTTTCACAGTATTGTAACAGTTGAACTACATTTCACACTATACTATCTTCCTACTGAGATTTTATATTCAGTAAATAATTTTTATTAGTGTTTCAAATAAATATAAAAACCCTTAAAAATAAAACAAAACAGCATTCTATAAATGTGGAGAAAAGGACACAGGTGAGGAGGTAGTGAGGTCTCACTCTTGGTCCTTAGCTGGTGCTCAGTAACTGCTTGAAGACTTAATGGATGAGTGAATATACTGCAGAGGTGATAAGAACCGCAGTGGTGGTGAGTGGAGAATTTCAGAACTGCATGCTATTTTAGAGCTATCATAATTGATCAAAGCAAAGACAGAGAATTCTCTGAGTGGGAACTCTTAGGGGGTTATGAAGAGAACTGTCTTTATAAATGAAGACATAAAAGTCAAAATGCAGAGTTAGGACAAAGAAAGCCTTTCATTTTTTTCACTGAGGCCCAACTGATAACTTGTTCAATGAGTAAGGATTTCCACTGGAACCTGGAAAGGATGTAGTCTGGGGTTGGTACCAAAAGCCCACACCCACTCTGTCCTGGGACAGACACAGATTTGCTTTAAGCCAAGTTCCCAAGGAAAAGGGTGAGGGCTACAAAATTGGGAACTTCTTACACAGAAGGTCACTCACTTGGGAAAATTTCCATTGTTCTAGCTGATGCAGCAGTAGATCAGAGATGTTGGGGACTAAGGAACCATGAGTCCCCTATAAACCCTCACCCTCCACCCTACCCACCCCTCCTACCCAAGTGTCCATATACTCAGAATATCATAACAGTACCAGCTATCTTTCCAAACTTCTTCCATGGATTTATAGGGTTATGGGCAGGGAAGTAACACCCTCTGGGAACCAGATTTTAATTGTATTTGGGCAGCATGGCACAATTTAGAAGGATCTTGGATTTGAGAGACCTGGATTCAAATGCTGGTTCTGCCATTTACAGACTAGCTAATAAAACTGGGTGAGAGAAAATTTCTTTGAGCTCAATTTTGTCCTGTGATATAAGGGTGCCATTCATCTCACAGGCTGCTTCTGAGAACATAATGAGATAATATATGTGCATCCACATAGCATGTGCTCCATAAATGTCAATTTTCACCCTTTCCTACTTTTTCTTAATGCTTTATTGTTTTGGCTGTTTTTCTCTCTACGATTGGGTTTGGTCACACATAAGCACAAAAACAGAACCTCCAAAGGAAGATCTTATGTGTTATTAGAAACTTTAAACATCGTAGACTGAGTCTAGACAGAAAATATAAAGATGCTAGTTGCATGCAATTTCTTCTCACAGCCAATATTCAAACCCATTAGTCCAAAGACATTTTGCCATCCCACCTACAAAGGCCACTTAAAAAAAAAAAAAAAAAGCTCACAAGATCTGAATAAAAACACAGTGATACATGTGGCAACAGTTAAATTATAGGCAACTTCTCTGGACTATATATACAGCCATTTTAAAGTTTTTGAACTATTTTCAATAATATACATAAACTATGTTTGCTATAAAAGGCAGACTATGAATATATAAAAATAGAAGTATATGTTTATATATACACTTAGAACTCATATGTTAAAAATGGACATTTCAGGTATATTTTATTGTTCTTGTTTCCTATTCCAAAGTGAGTTTAAATCTTATCTATAATCATAAAGCAATTATGGATGGCTTTTAAGAAATATTTCATGGCAACAAAGGCATCCATCAACTTGAGTGAGTTAGCTGTGCAATACAACGTGCAGTTTTCTGCTATCTTCTGCAGACAAGTAAGGGAGCACTGGGTCATTGGTAACACATCAGAATGATGTACCAGTCAGTTGTAGGTCACTGATATAGTGATGGTTTCCAACATCCAACAGCTAATTTTGCTCTTCATATAGGAAGAACTGAAAATATTTAAAGAGCAAAAAGAAGAAATGTCATAGTGTTTATTTTTATAGAAACCAGTCTTGGCAAAAAGCCTGTCAGGCCTTACAGGGAAGATCATTCACAGGGGCTGGAATGTTCCTGGAAGAAATGCCATCACTGGGGACCTTTCTGATACTATAACTCCTAAAGGCACATTCTGGCTCACTCTGACTCCATGGTGTCCACAGTGACACAGGAGGGCAGGGTGAATGAGGTCCATGCTCTCTGTAAGTCCTGACATTACAAAATAACTTGTATAAATTAATAGAACTCAAAAGCTGGCTCCTAGACCAGCTTGATGGCTAGAGAAACTGAGGTCCAAGACGAAGGTTAAGGGTTTTACCTAGGATCCCACAGTTAGCAAAAGAGCTGAGATTTAAATGAGGTATCCATAAGCATAAGCCAACCCTCCTTCAACTGCACACAAGCTATTATGATCAGCTCCATAGCTGGACCTTCTGTTACTAGTTTCCAGTTACTGAAATACACATTGCAATTCTTCAACATTAAACCAGACACAAGCCCACTATTACTGAGGAATTTGGCAGAACACAGAATTGTCTTATGCTCCATTTAATAGGGTCAGAACGGATTTTCCAATCTATGTGACACTCACTGCACTCAGCAGAACAGCTCATACATAAAGTGCACAGACCCAATATATGTTGGGTGATAAGTCAATGAATGAACATATCTACGCCAAGGGCTGCAAGTAGCCAAAGAAATGTATTCAATATAGCTACACATCAAGATTTCTTTAGATTTTTTTACTAGGGTTTTATAAAAATTCTACTTCCTATTTCCCAATTAACCATTTCTTTAATTACTTGTGTATGTATATTTGTACATATTAGTTGCTTCAGAGTCAGTAGATTGAAGCATGGAAGTTTTCATTGGATTTCAGCAGATAAGGGGACCTGGATTCCAGAGAAGCCAAAGGATTAGAGATCCACTACACACCAGTTGGTCAAGGTACATCAAAGACTAAAAATCAACACCATGTTGAGACAGGCACCTGTGAATATGTGTTCATTCCAAGAACAGACAAAGTTCAAAGGGCAGGGCATATAGAAAGTTCTGGAACCTGACAAACTGGATAGGTAAGAAAACAGGAGCAAACAACAGATAGACATGAGCCTAAATTCTAGTGCAAGCAATTTGTGTTTTGTGACTTTTACTGGAAGGAGGATGCCAAGGGAAGAGAGGAATTTAGACCAGAAGAGTGAGACCCAGCACACAGCTGGGCTATAAAGGCAATGATAGCTGGTTAGGAAGCAGCTGGTTTGTTCCAGGGCAAAGACGACTTACACTGAGCTTCTCCCAGGAAGTTTAGTGTCATCTCCACCCATCACACAAGCTTGCCTACAAGTAGGGTATCCTAACGGACATTTATGAGAGAGTACTGCACTTAGTTCTTCATATTGCGTTTCTTTCCCAAAAAGGTGATGTTAGCTCTTGATTCAAATGCAAAAATCAAGATGTGACTGAGATACAATGATTTGCCCAAAGTAAAATCCTAATTAGATGCTAATTATTTGGACAGAGGCTGGGTTCAATAAACTGCTGGATAATTTAAATACACATGTACCAAACAGAAGCAAACACCAAACCAACATGCTCTTAGAACTGGAGGTTTCACCTGTTAGGGAGATCACGTCTATCCTTGGAATAGTCCATTGGTTAGCTGGTGACTCAGTGAATTTTCTCAGATCAAAATGTGGGGAGCACATTCTTAATCTGGAATTAACATATGTTTTCTCTGATTATAAGTTTTCACCAGTACTTTGAAGATTATTTCCCAAATTTGTTCTCTCTCCACAGTACCCAAACCCCAAAACTGCCAACAGTTGTTGGCAGGCAGATAGTTTTTTCATTTGTGATAAAGCCTCTCTACTACAGACTAATTAGGGAGAAAGGGGGTGGAAGATTAGCAAAACAAAAGACACAATAGGTGTTATCTTTTTATCAGGAAGAATAACAGAAACCTACATTACACAACCTGGCCTTGAAAAGTTACTGCTTTAAAGACCAGGCAAGAAAGGTTTGGAATTAGGACATCCCTTTGCTTGCTATTAAATACCTACAAGCACCCTGGACAGAACTAGTGTTACTTTTGCCATACCTCTGACAAAATTATCACAAATTTGGAATCAGTAAGACTTACATAAATACTTTTTTCTGTACTAGATCTGCAGATTCTATTGAAGGTTCCTGTGAAGAGCCAAGGAGATCTGGAATCTAAAAGAACACTTTTTGAAAAATTGACAGGTATGGAGGTGTAATAGAAAAATTGTTGCAGGTAATTATGCAGCACCTTCCAAAGAAGCTCTACAAAATTCCAAGAGCAAGGCACTACTAGAGAATATTGTGTTATTTACGGTACATCAGAGGATCTTCTCCCAGAAAGTGTGAGCCCCACCCCAAGTCATCCCGCACTCTGTACTCCCTACCCCTCTCCTGCAGCTTCTTCACACCCTCCCACAGTGCCTACTGAGAAGCAGGCATCCTGTTTTTCTCCCCCAGTCCTCCTAACACCCCCCAAAGGATAAACTGCTAAAATTGTGAACACAGCATTTGTGTGTTGTAGAAAGAACACAGCTTCATTCCTTTCAACTTCCTGCTGCTTCAACCTGGGGAGAGGCATTCCAAGTCAACAACACTCCACAAGTCCACTGACAGAAGTCAGTTTTCTACCAAGCTTTCGGGGCAGAAAATGCCCTCAACTGAAAGTGATCAGGCATGCGACTCCAGCTGTAATCCTCCAGGGTTACTCCTTACTGGACTTACAGCCCCATCTTCTCAAGAGTACAACAGTGTCTGTGTGCATCCAGCACCACCCTTTATTTCCACAGTATTTATGTGAGTTCATAGCTATTACACCACATCAGAGTTCAGTCCTTTAGCCAGTTCTTTCTTTTGATCCTAAGATCAAAACACAGGGGCCAATGGATTTTTTTTTTTTTAAATGTTGTCAAGAATTTTTACCCTAAGTAAATCCCATTCCAAGTTCCTATAAGTAAAACTGATCAACGGTGAGCAGACTGCTAAGAGTCAGAGTTGGGGCCTGGGGTCCTACCAACCCCTACCTGTGGGATGCTAAGGCTCTGTGGATCTTTGAGCAGGTGCTGCAGATGTGAGGGAAACAAAATGAATAATATGCAGGGGAGAGGTAGTTCATTGACTTGAAAGGGGGGAAAGCAACAGCCATCTTGAACACAGAAGCTACAAATCTTCAGCCCATTCATACTGTACAGGACAGGCAGAATGGGTAAACTCAGGGCAGTCTTTCCACAATTAAAAGTATCTGCCCCTTAACCTGCACTCTTGGAGGTGATCTCACTGAAGCTCTGTCTGTAGCTTAGAGAATGTCAATTGACATATATGAAGACTGTGAAGCCCAAAAGGGCACACGGACTAAGTGGCAAAATCTTGTCTCAAGCCCAGGGTTGGGCTCTGAAACCTTCACTCTTCATACCTGCTGGGCTGCCATTAGAGGCAAGTTCTCAAACTCTGCTGTGTGAGGATCTTTTTTTTTTTAAAGATTTATTTATTTACTCATATAGAACTGGGGTACAGGCCAGAGATGCAGAGGTTAGAGGATTTGCCAGGGACAGAGTGGGGAGCAGAACAGGCAGATGGACGAAGTACACTGCTGAGGGGAGCAGTGGGTGGGTCAGGAGAGGTCTGCCACACCATGTGGATCACCTCCTGGGCAGGCAGGGATCGAACTCATATGGAAGTGGCTTTAGCTTCTTAGTGCTGTGCTTTAACCCACTGTGCTACCAGGGAGGGCCCAGTGTGAGGATCTTTTAAGAGTAGATCCATCAGTCCAATGGGAGCATCTTCCAATAGGTGGAGGAGAGATATAAGAACTATATGAACAACAAATGTTTTTAAAAAATAGACTGAAACATTTCCTCATACTAAGGACCTAGATAAAAGAGACAGGAGTGATGGTGACCATATTCAGCACCTGTTTAACTGACCATTCCCATCGAAAACCTACCACATACCCAAGCACTAGAGAGACAACAGATGCATGAGACACAGCTTGGAATGCTAGAATAAATTTTTCCCATCCGCCTACTGAATGTGACTAAAGGACCAGGCCAGAGATAGGAACAGGAACTGACACGTAGCAGGAACAGGAGGAAGTACAGAAAGAAAGGGAGGGGGCAGGGAGGAAGAGAAGAAGTAAGTCTTGCATAGCACAGCTTTTTCAAAGAAAGTGCACATCTACCGATGATTATTATTCGTCCTTATATTTACTCTGTGCTTTTTGACTGAATATCACAGCACTACTATATTATAGAGAAGGAATATATAAAACCAAACTTTCCTGATAAGGTAAACCTCAGAGAGATAAGGTGACCTCAGAGAGGCCAGCACACACAAAGTCAAAGAGCTAGTCACAGTAAGAGAAGAGCTAAGACCAGACCTTAGGACTCCTGGGCAAGCACTCTCGCACCATAATGAGGACAGACAGATCCTTTCTATGCTGTCCACAGCTACTCTGCTACCAACAGCTAACATGGAAATAAAGGCGCTTTCACCTCATATCTTCACTCTCAGATTTATTTCCCCCATCCTCAGCATCTCACCATCAATTACATGAGCCCCGTTACTTCTAAAGATCAGTTCTCCCTTAGAATTCTAAGAGTGAAAAAGAAAAAGTCACAGTTGCCAGAAGATGTCTCAAGTTGGCTGCAGTAACACAAAAATCAGAAAGTCGGCTACATCCCCAACTCTTATAGTAATGACATCTAATCAAGCCATGGAATCAGCAGAAATGAGGACTTCCATAAAAAATCACTGCTCGTTAGGTACTCAGCAGTTAAGTCTCTTAAATGTCAACCTGGTAGGAATTATTAAGAAAGGTTTTTCTTCTTCATTACAAGTCTCAAATCTATTGAGAGCTCTCAACTTCCAGCTGAAACTAGATATGTGTGTATTCTAGAGGATATAAATGTTCTTCTGACTGCCAGGCTTAAACAACTTTGAGTTACACAAAGAAGCAGTGTTCACATCATGATATGTGAAGGTTAACACTAAAATATCTTTAGAAGTTTGGGGGAATGTAAATTACTTCACTAGGGTTTTTGGCTTTGATGATTTGTCTTCACATTTAGGACTCTACATCTACTCGTCCTACAATTTGGCTATGTGGCCACAAGGTGGTGATAGTGAGCCACAACCAAGGCCCAGCTAGGTTGGGTTCAGGTGAATGCCTCTCCTTCAGCATCTCAAAGGCCTCACTTAATCTCCTACTACTTTTAGGGTGTTACTTTTAGTACAGCATTTCAATCATTGCCTCTGGATTAAATTTCTTATTATCTGTAGAACACAGCAACCAATATTTATTCAGGGTTCTCCAAGGTGACACCAACCCCATAATTCACACCCATTTGCCCAATACTCTCCCACATTGTCCTCATGTCACAGCCTCACTGGGACCCATGTTTCCAGCTCATATACACAGAAGCAAAACCATCTAACACTTTCCTCATCTGTACATCTGCTCATGTTCATCTGACATGTGCAGAGGTCCCCTGGTGGTCAGTCACCTCTATAATACTTGGCAATCTTTGCTCAGATAAAACTCCTCCAAAGAGGCTCAAAAACCCAGAGTGCTATTAGTATGAATGACTACCTTAAGTCCTGTTCCTTACAGACAATCTGTATAATATTGATTAGCAATTTTTTTTTTAAATATCAAGTTAAACACGTAAACTACTTGGTATCAGGCTATATATTAATCTTGATATTTAGGAAAAATGTGCTAGTAAGCACTAGATCACATAACCTACTCTCCACTTAGTTATATCTCTTGAACATCTTTCCACGTCATTAAATAGCACATGAGGCATTTTATGATGCCCCCCAGGAGTCATGGCAGTGTGGTAGAAAGTATACTGGGCTTGCAAACAAAATACAGAGTTTCCATCCCAGCTCTGGTATATGCTTGCTGTGTTTGGGCAAGTTATTTAACCTCTCTGAGGCTCAATCTACAAAAAAGTGTGATGTTTATGTCAGACACTTTGCCTGCCTAAAGGAGAGTTTTCGTGTATAAGTCTAGCACAGGTTTGTCTCCTAGTGACCCACACTAATTACTGATTTCTCTCCTATCTTCTTAGTTGGTACCTCCCTGTGGCTCTATCCTGCTGATTCTCCAGGGAGGAGTGTGTGAAGTTGCTGTTTTCTTCCTGCCAGGACAAAAGAGGACCCAGGAAGGCAGGGCCAGCTGATTCCTCTGCATGCCCCAACACCACGTGCTGCACTGTGCCTTGGGCCTCCCTTCCCCTCAACCATTGCCACTCCAGATCTTTCCCTCCTGCAGCCTCCTTATAGCTTCAACAAAAGCCTGGGCTACTTTTGGGACCTGGCTAGATTTGATGTTAAAAACATCTCAGTCTGGGGCCCTCCTTGGTGGCGCAGTGGGTTAAAGCACAGCACTGAGAGGCTGAAGACACTTCAGCACGCCAGCCCCGAAGGTGACCACATGGTGTGGCAGACCTCTCCTGACCCGCCCGCTGCTCCTCTCAGCAGCATACTTTCTCGATCTGCCTGTTCTGCTCCCCACCTGTCTCTGGTGAAGCCTCTTACTGCCTCTATGCTTGGCACCCTCCCCAGTAGCTGCCATCTTTCTGCCGGCTCCTGCCTCTGATCCCTAGGGATAAACTCGCTATGTGAGAGAGAAGGCAGGTCTTTGCCACCCTCCACAGGGGAAACCAACACTCACTTTAGCTGGGAGTGGGACCATTCTGACATCTTCTCTATACTCACAGGGCTTTCTTGGTGTAGGTGTTTCTTAGATGCATGGCTCTCCTCCTCTCCCCACCTAGTTTTCTTGAGAAAGCATTTTTGGCTCTTTTTCCATCTGCTGATTGATCTGTATCAGATATTACAGTCACTTCCTTTTTTCTACCTCAACAGCACGTCCAGAAACTGACTTAGGAAAATTGGTTCATGTGAATGATACAGAACAACACTGGGGGTAGGAGGTTGGGGACAGAGTGCATCAGATTTCATCACAAATGTCAACTTTCCTAAGCTAGTAAAATCAAAAGGGTTCAAAGGTCCTCTACTACACAACTACCTAGTCCTGGAGAGGGAGTGCTTATCGCAACATTTCCTGTTTCTGTACATTTGTTCTTGCTCTTCTCACATGTCCAGAAATCACTTCCTTTCAGGTAGCTCAAAAATACTTGGCAATCTTTGCTCAGGCAAAACTCATCCAAAGGAGATTTAATACCCAGAGTTCTATTAGTATCTATGACTATATTGTTATTCTGAAACCAGATCCTGTGGTACAAGCCATGGGACAAAACCAGCTCTCTCCCCCACCTAAACGCTGGGATGGACTGTTTGTTGATGTCATTGTACTGTCTCACCTCCCCCAAGAAGTGCAGTTTCAGGGCTGACCAGCGCAGGTGACTGAAGGCAGCTAGTGGTAGCAGTGGTGGTTGGTTGCCCTGTTTCTCCAGGGGCCAGTGCATGCAGCTCAAAAAGCAGCAGTGGTGACAGGATCCTGTTCCTGCCCTTCATCAGAGCATGTGGACAGTTCCTCTCCAAACGTAACACCCTCCCCCCAAGTCCATGCCCAGCCCCAGAAGCTACCTGCAGGCAGTGGACAGCAGCAGGTGGCAGACCCTTTCCTCCTGCCACTAGTGGCTCCACTGGGGCTCAGACTGCTGGCAGAGGCCGGCAGTAATGGCAGGTGGTGGTGATGCCCCTGCCACTCTGCCCCAGGGCTTGCAGCCCCACGTGGGGTTGCAATGCTGCCACTGACATCCAGTGATGGCGCAAGCTCGGGCATGGAAGGCAGCAGCAAGCCCTGCAGCCCTGGTTCAGCACTACAGGGAGATGCAAGGGGCCAGTGCTGCTCCCTGGAGGCACAGCTGGTAGAGAGACCCATAGAGTCCTGGGCCTACATGGCAGGCTCCCTGCAACAGAGCCCACCCTGCAGCATGCTGGGATCTATGCCCCAGGGCTGCAGGCTCCACCCTGCCCCTCTTTACATTGTTAGAGGCACCAGGTGCAGAAAGCATTTCGGGCCCACAGCCTGCCATGAAGTTAGGGCAGGTAGGGTCTGTGTAGGCACTGTTATCCCTGTTATATCTGGCACCCGGATGAGTCAATCAGTAGGATGAATAGATCAGGTATGAGTTGTGAGCTAAATGAACCAATCAGGTTCAATCCCAGCTCATTACTTAATTATTCTGATTGAAAAATGAAGGATGAGCTGATCAGTGCTATGAAATGTTCCAATCAGGCTCGTAGGGTGGGGCCCCTGAGAGAGGAGCACAGCAGGGCAGTGAGCTTTAGCACATTCGAGCACTATCAAGCACGGTCAAGCACTGCTCTGTTCCCCAAAAGCAACCTTATAAAATACACATTAACAAAAAGAAGCTTAACAAAACACTCCCAGTGCAAACACTCAGAAGTGGCCACTTGATGGTATTAGGGTATATTATATATTAATCTTTATATATTTCAGATAAACATGAGTTCATAAGAGTTGCTTTATTCACTTGAATATCTTTCCACGTCATTAAACACACAGACATTTTATGACTTCCAACTCATAGTTCCATACGTGAGCTCTTGGTTCAGATTTGGGTATGATTTCCTATTGTACTGCTGCCTAGCTGTGTGACCCGTGGGGAACTGCTTTTCTTTCTGTGCCCTGGCTTCCCCCAGTAGTTGAGACTTCTCAGACTACATGTTCATGGCCGCTACAACAAAGCATCACAAGGCTTAGTAGCTTAAATCCACAGGTCATCTTACAGTTTTGGAGGTCAGGTTTGCAGAGCAAGAGTTTAGCAGGCTATGCATTCCTTCTGGAGGGTCTGAGGGGGACTCCTTTCCTTGTCTTTTCCAGCTTCTAAAGCTCACCTGCACTCCTTGCCTGGCCCCTTTTTCCATTGTTGAAGTCCACAAAGTAGCATCATCAAATTTGTCTTCCTGCCCCCTTGCCACCCATAACTGGCTCCCTCTGGTTCTGCTTTGCTCTCTCTCTACCCCTCCCTTCCCCCCTAACTTTTCCCTCTCCTCCTCCACTGCACTTTCCATGTCACATAGCTCTCTCTGAATTACCCACCTCCCTCTAATAAGGACCTGTGATTGCACTGAACCCACAGACCATCTCTATCAATCTTCCATCTCAAGGGTGTTAATTTATCACAAATGCAAAGTAACACTTACAGGGTCCAGGGATTAGGATGTAGACATCATTAGGGGTCATTATTTTGCCTACAAACTTTTCTCACAGGGCCACTGTGAACTATAAATAAGAGAATACAGCTATATGCTCAGCTTGCTGCCTGGCACATGGACAGTGCTCCAAAGACAGCAGCCAAGGCGCCAGTGAGATCCCCATACCAGCGTTTAGCAGAAGTGCCTGTTAACACTTAAATGGGGCCCCATGGTTCAAATTTTAGTAAGAGCTAAAAGGAATGTTACTGGGGTGGAAAGTGTCCAGGGAAATCCCTAAGAGCTTCAAATCTTTACCCTGTTTTAAAAAAAAAAAAAAGATTTATTTAAGCATACAGAACTGGGGTACAGGCCAGAAGTGCAGAGTCAGTGAGAGCATTCACCAGAGACAGAGTGGGGAGCAGAACAGGCAGACTGATGAGGTACACTGCTGAGGCGGGCAGCAGGCGGGTCAGGAGAGGTCTGCTGTACTATGTGGATCACCTCCTGGGATCGAACTCATGCTGAAGTGGCTTTAGCTTCTTAGTGCTGCGCTTTAACCTGCTGTGCCACCAGGGAAGGCCTACCCTGCATTTTTTAAAAGTCAAGGTTTATTGGCATTGTTCAGCACCAGTCCTTTTCATTCTTCATAGTATGACTTAGATGATACACTGCAGTTCTCAACTTTCTTATGTCTGGCTCAAGAACCTGTCCTTCTTCCAGGCATAAAACAGGGAAACACAGCCCAGCTTACACACACTGATCATCAGAACTGGATCAGCCCACCTCACCAGCCAGCACACTCAGGGCAGAAAGCAGGCTGTGGCTCCTCTTGTGTTCTTCATTCATTGAAGGGCCACATAAAGTAGGCAACGACTCCCTTGCTAATTTTTGAGAAACAGGACATGCCAATGAGATAGGTAGGTGCTTCTCAACTCTGAGCTGAGAAGATAGGAGAATCAGCTGGGGGCCTGAGATCTCAGCTCTTAGGTGCCTCCACCCCCCCCCCACTCCCTTTTCAATAGGTCTGAATTTAAACACTCAGGGGTGTTCCTGTAGCTGATTTTGGCCTGCACTTAGAGAATCACAGTGCTGGCATGATCTGGAGGTAAATTGTAGTTAACCCTTGAGCAAAACTGGCATAAGCTACATGGATCCACTTATATTTGGATTTTTTTCAACCCTCAGGTTCTACATTCACAGATGCAACCAGCTGTAATGGCAGCTGACTGAACCCAAGGATGTGGAACCCCAGATACAGATGGCAGGTAAAAGTTGAGGGAGGACTTCTGACTGAGTGAGGCTGGCACTCCTAGATCCCAAAGCTGTGTAGTTAAAGAGTAAATTGTTCAGATGTATGTTTCACTGCTCCCCGGCCTCCGTCTTCTTTCCACTTGATTTTCGCAGAGATGCTGGTGCCACGTGATGAATAGTGCCCAGCAGAGGGGAAGAGGCGACCTCTGAAACACCTCTAACACCCAGCTCACCTTTCCTCACTCGCCTGCAGATGGCCCCTACCAGGAGCCTTGGCTCCATGGCCACCTTTTTGGGAGAGAAGTCAGGGTCACCTGTGCCCCCCCCCTTTCCCAGATTCTGTTGCTCTGCCAAAAAATGAAATACAACCCAAGTCTCCAAGCATTGCTGTGGAAATGAGGCAGCGGGGCAGAGGAGCGATTCTTTTAAGGGCAAAGGTTCTATGGGCCACCAGTCCTCACCACCTCACCCACAGCTCAAAGTCATGCACTTGCCAAGGTTCAAGGAACCTCTCAAGTGTGCAGGGTGGTGTTATTTAGATATGACCCTATAGGCTGGGGGGCATGCACATTAGCATATTTTGGAACAGCTGTTGATGAAGATTTTAAGCTTTGCTCAGGGGACCAGTTGCAATGAGGAGCATTTTATGAGAACAATACATATTGTAGACAACTGAATATATTTCCATGAGAAAATAAGGATGAAGGAAACAAAAAGATGGTATAGTGTTCCTATACAGCAGATGAATATTTAATAGGCGAGGGCTTATCTTTAAGAGAAAAAAAATACCCTTTGCAATTTTACATGCTTCCTACAATAGCAACCCATATACAAAATGACAAACACTACAGCCAGCCGTATAAATACCATGTATTTCATTATTCCCTTATTACAGTGGCACAAAGACCAGCTGCTACATGAAGTATCATGAAAACATAAATTACTGGTTATAAATAGCGCATTTAAAGCAGAAGACCATCCAAAGCTGGTTGGTTTAACATGGGCTGCCTAGAACAAGTCTGAGGAGTGACGGGATGGGCAGGGACTCTCAGGGAGGGATGGAGAGGAGCAAACAGGAGCTGCATGAGGGGTTCTCCGAATGGAAGCAAAAGGCAATGAGAGCAATTCTGGGGACCTGGAAGAGCAGTTCTCCTTTTAGTTGACCCTTGCCCCCCCAAGAGGGACCAATTCACAGACCGCATATCACCACTATTTTTAGCTTCTTGGCAGTCTAACCCAGTGCAGTGGGAAATTCGCCCAAAGTAAATATACACTCTCATTTGATTCTTCTCCTGGCAAGTAATTTTCTATTATTTTCCGTTAGAACCATTTCCAGGATAAATCACACTCCGGAGGCAGAACATAAGTGTGAGGGTCCTCTAAAGAAAGCAGATCATAGACCGGGCTGTCTCTACTCTTGAGGCTCGGTCCAGACCAGCTCTCTGAGAAGGTTTCCCAAGCTGTTCTTTTCCCTTCGTGGCTCCCTTTTTATTTCCCCTGAGTTCTGCTATTAAACAAAATCACACGTGGTCATATATAATTATTTTTCCACGAGATTGCTTAATATTCAAAACACATTTTGAACATTTCCTTTAGGCCAGGCACTGCACAGGCATTCTCTCCTGGACTCCTCACCACAACCCTATGAACAGGTATGACAGTGTCTCACTTCAAGTCATGAGTAGATTCTTAGAAATAGTAACTTTAAGTAAAACAAGAGATTTATGAAAGCAGCTCTCCAGTAATATCCTATTGTTCAACTCTCCTGGAATTGTTTTTTTCTCATCACCAAAATAATACTGAAGAAAAGTACATTACAGGATCAGGGGTGACGTTACTCACTGGAGATACTGCAGTGGGAAGTAGCAGACCAGTTTAAAGCCCAGATCTGGCCCCCAACCCCATGCTTCCAGGGTATTGTACTGCCTTTCCTCATCTGTTATCCCACTGTGTTAATGTAGTTCAATATAGACCAAAGAAAGGACTCCTTGGTTGAACTAGTCACAAACTTATGAAAGATAAATGCACAACTGCCTTAGTTTTCAAAACACCTAAAATAGCTGGAAGAGCTCTGTTCAAGGTTTCATAGACCCCTAGTTGTCCCTGACCTCACATTAGGAACCACTGACCTAGAACCACCTGCATATCATTTGCAATGCGCATCTTCTAGGCCGGCACAAAAATAGCTGTTTAAAAATATTGTCTGAATGCCCTAGCATGAAAAGTCAAAGTCAAAACTCAGAGTGCTAGTCAAGGCGCTCCTCAAACTGGCCCTGTACTTTCAAATCCATGTTCCAGAAGATGCAGACTCAAGATGGACTTGAGTCTACACCAATAGGTGTATTTTAGCAAGCTCCCCAGGAGACCTCTATTAGCAGTAAGTTTGGGAAACAGTACCATCCACATCACCATCATTCACTCACAGACACACTAACTGGAATCTCCTATGGCAGCTTCACTGATTCCCGCAGGTGCGTGCTTGGCTCATGACCATTTCACAGCCTGAAATGTCAGTCTCACCCTTCCCTCCCAGGCCCAGCACAAACACCTCCTTGGAGAGCCCTGTATAAACTGTGTTAGAAGTTGTCACGTCCCACCACCTCCAGCACTCCCAGTCTGTATTCGATTTGCTGAGCGGCCCTAATCTGACCTCCCTCTGATCTTCCCCACACACCCCCCCCCACTCCCCAACCAAAAAACAGGTAGGGTGGAGCAAAATGGACGATGGTGGAGCACTGTGAGTGCTTTGGTGGTGGGAGAGCTACAGTGACCACACCTGAGGGGAGAAATCCTATACTGTTGAAATATTAACAAACAAACAACAGTGCCTCATTAATTAAAAAATAAATAAAAGACTAGGACTGGTCTTACTTTCTTTGCTTCCCCTGATTTTTTACAGAAGCACTGGCCATAGAGGTTCTTAATAAGGATTAGCATCTGTCACTGGAGACCATGAGTAGCTACTGTAAGAGAAAAGACTTCCCTACTTGCTAGCAGGAAGGGGACAAGAGAAGGAGGTGTTAGGGATCATATACAAATAGAAAAAAAAAATGATGGTTCATTTTTCCCTTAAAAATATGGTTCAGGTCCTCCCTGGTGGTGCAGCGGGTTAAAGCACAGCGCTGAGAGGCTAAAGCCACTTCCGCATGAGTTCGATTCCCACCTGCCCCGGAGGAGATCCACATGGCGAGGCAGACCTCTCCTGACCCGCCCGCTGCTCCCCTCAGCAGTGTACTGCAGTTGATCTGCCTGTTCTGCTCCCTTCTCTGTCTCTGGTGAATCCTCTCCCCCTCCATCCCCAGTTCCATATGAATAAATAAATCTTTTTAAAAAAATATATGGTTCAGGAATAAAAATGTAGAAAGAGTTCTCAGAAACTAGTATTTCACTAGGATCACAAGTTCCTACAATAAACTCTTGACACAAATTTTTTGTACTTTCCTTTATCATTATCTACCATCTCAATCAATCCTGAAATGGACTAAACATCTCCTGGGCCCTCCCAGGAGATGCATCCACCGCACCATCCCAGACCCCAGTGACCCACCCCACCAACCAACTCCATGTTTCCAACTTGCACTTGCTTCTCAAGGGATCAAATTTTGCTGATTACCAGCTGGAGTTTATTGTGCACCTACTGTGTTCAGGTAAGAAATAAAACTCCTACATGGACAACAACTAATCTTCACACTGGCCCTTTAAGGAATCATGGTAACAATCTTCAAAATGAAACAACTCAGACTAGAGAGGTTTTCCACAGTGGCAAAGGTAGTAAGGCTGGAGTCTGAAGTCAAATCTGCCTCACAACAAAGTCCATGTTTTAACTATTTTGTTAATCTTATTAATAAGAAGATCCTTATGGTTTTATTAAATAAAATGTCTCCTGACATCAAAATATTGGTAGGAAAGAAAAGGGTCTGTATCTATTCTATGGCTGTCTGGACACAAGACTCACCCCATAAAGAGCACAGAGCTCACCCATCTAAGACTACAGCCTGCCCCAGGCACTTCCAGCTAAGACACCTGGAGGGCTATGTACTCAGGTGAGAACATTTAGGCTCAAGGGGACTTCCAGGAGGCCCTGTGAGCAGATGCCCAGTCATCTGGCAATCTCCCAAGATTTCACAAAAACAAAAGGGCTGGAGAGACTCAAGAGATAAAGAGTCTCATGTTCCCATTTTAAGATGTAGAAACTGAGGCTCAAAGAAATTAGGAGTTTCCCAAGTCAGTAAGCCACTAAATTAAAGCCCATGTCCATGTTTTTTGTTGAGTCAGGTTTGTCTTTTTTTTCCTTTTCTTTATTAAAATTACACACTAAAATAGGTTTGTTGGGAATGTTGTGAAAAGTTAGTTCCCACTAGACAGCTCGTCCCCTCCAGAGCCATTGTTCCTGGAAGGTGCTGGCCTGGTGGGTTCCCAGAGATAAGCCTAGAGTCCTGCCTGATCAAGATAAGGTCCCAGCATCTGTCTGTCTGTCTGTCTGTCTGTCTGTCTGTCTGCCTAATAAAGTCTTGTTTGTTTTTGCATCGGACATGGGCCTCGGTCGTTATTGAACGCGGCAATATTTTACACTCTTAACAAGGTTCCCTGAAGAAATGAAACAATAAAGGCATAGATATCCATCCACCCACCCATATATTTATATGTATAAACACACACACACACATCGAGTGTCTTCCTCTGTCATTTTGATTCTAGGCTCCAACCTTCCAGATATCACTAATATCACCACTTGGTATGCACAGGTCAGAAGTGGTCGTAACATGTCTCTCTCCTTCTAACTTTTATCACTTAACACATTACAAATATATTCCCAGGTCTGGTACACTAGTTCTCCCTCAGTAAATGCTGCCCAGCACTCGAGTCTGAAGGTCCCCTACTCTCTTCTTGTGGGCGGTGTGCTGGCAGTGCACAAATAATGATCCCCACGGATGGTAGAGGGATGGGGGAGGCTTAGACTCAGAACACCTGGTCTCCTGAATGGAGCGGCTCTGTAGTTTTCGGGAAGTTCTATTTTACGTCAGACGTCTGGCCCTTTAAGCAAGCCAGTCTGTGACAATGAAATATTTTTATCAGCTATTTAAAAATTTGCTACTATGCAGCGCCTACTTAGGCAAGCCGATGCCTATTCCTCTGTAAAATGGGAAAGTAACAGTGCTTCCCTTACAGCATTGTGCAATTCCTAATTAAATGGGATAACACAGGTCCGGCCCCTCCCCCCCCATATCCAGGCGTGTTCCCGGAAACCTTCCCTGAAGCTAAACTAGAAGCAGCAAAGGTCATTCGTTTATATGGAAATTTTCTGAGTATTCCAGTCCCCAAAAATTAACCGGCTAAATACTTAAGTAATGCTAACGTAAAGGAAAAGCAGAAAAATTACCATACGTACACAGCTGTATGCAGTAGGTCCTTGGAAGAAGCTTGAGGAAGCTGCTCCCGCTGCTCCCGCGTAGTCTTCAACCCACTGCCATAAACCAACTGTCGCAAAACACCGATTCAACTTGGGACTTCTGTCGTAAAAGCAAAACTCCTATTCCAGTGTCTCAGGTTATTGAAAAGAGGTGCTAAAGTAGGTCTTTCGTAAAAATGAGTGGCATATAGTGAGCTTACAAAACGCAAAGAGTATGATATATATATATATATACATACACATATAATGCTGATATGAATGTTCATGCTATATATGTCTTGGCCTTCAATTAATTTGTCTGGGCTGCTGGACCATTTGTCACCCCCATATTTTATTTATTTTTTATTTTTTTAAACTTTTTCCTTTTTTTTATTACAAAGTTTATCTTTACATCATTTTGCACATTCTTTTTTTCCATCTCGATTGTAATCCCCGCGGGTTTCCCATCACCAAATCACCCTTGTGCCGCCACCATAGTCCCGTGCATTTCCCTCCCTTCCCCACCCTCCCCATTTTTGATCCCATTCCCCACTCCACCCCCACAAAATGTCTCTGGTATATGGTTGTTCATTATTTTTGTTATTTTCTCGCCTGGCCCATTATACTCCTGCTATGAGTGAAACCATCCGTATTTTTCTTTCTCTTTCTGGCTTATCTCACTAAGCATGATCTTTTCCAGCTCCATCCAAGTTGCTGCAAAAGACATGTGTTTCTCTTTTTTGGTTGCTGAGTAATATTCCATTGTATATATGTACCACATCTTTCTAATCCAGTCATCTACTTTTGGGCATTTGGGGTGCTTCCATGTTTTTCCAATTGTAAATAAAGCAGCAATAAACATGGGGTCACCCCCATATTTTAAATGTCTGTTCCATAGGGGAAAGGGTTTGGCAGAGAACAGAGCTGGTCAGCCTTGGATGGATGTTGGTGGCTGGAAATCAAGACCCTGCAGAAATAATCCCCACACAGCCATTCAGTGAAATAAAACAGGTCTTCTGTGAAACGACAGAAGGAACTCTGATGTTGAGGTTTAGAACATTTCAGCACTCATAAATAATGCTGCTTCCAGAGGAAGAGAATTCACCACACCAAGTGGAGGTTAAAGAATCCAAGTGAGCACAAGAGGACCTCAAAGAAAATGCAATTAGGAAAGCAGGTACATGGGGACTTGTGTTTCCAGAAATCTGCTTTTAAAAACACTAATGGGTTTGGGTTTTTACCCTACATCTTTGAATATGTTTGTAATTTGTGTGGTCTGCACATAAATTACTGTATGATAACTACAAATAATTGAACCAAAGACTAATTTGTGGCTGCACACATGTCTACAAGTATGTGAAACACTGTCAGTACCAAGGCCCAGTTTCCATTACATCACTGTTTTTACATTTTAATGGCCATGTGAATGTTACATTTTTAATGGCCATGTGAATCTGAGAGGTAAACAAACAAACAAAAAACTATATATTAAGGAAAAAAGGAGAA
This sequence comes from Condylura cristata, assembly GCF_000260355.1. NCBI lineage: Eukaryota > Metazoa > Chordata > Mammalia > Eulipotyphla > Talpidae > Condylura > Condylura cristata. Next base: position 10,237,153 of record NW_004567124.1, on the reverse strand, counting down.
AGTGAAGAAAAAACTTAGAAGGATAAACATGTTCCTTCCCTTTCATTCTTAGCATTAAGAAATATTTCTAGGAACTCCACTGGAAAGTGTATTTAGAATACACTGATTCTTTGGTATTTTAAAAAACAATTAGCAAAAGACCTAATGTGTGTTTTTTCAGAATTCTTTGATTCTAAATCTATTCAGCTATAAATCTGGGTTATTACTTCAAAAGCTAGATCCTGACTTTCCTAAAGTGATGCAAAATATTCAATCCCAGGCCAAGAAAAATCCCAAACCAACCAACAGAAGTCAAGGAAAATTGAATACAGAAGCTTTCAACTTGAATTATTCAGGTCCAAGGAAATTAAGTCTTTCATCTTTCCTCCCTCGTTAACTTTTAAACCATTTTCAAAACTCTGCCCTAAATATTTCCAAATATGATCCAAAATTGATCAAATTCTACTTTTTGAGCTGAAGAATACAGATAAACATAAGTTTTATCTAAAATATTCATATGCATTTCATTCATGGATGTTGAAGAATACTGATAGTATTATCTATTAAAATTTTTCCAAAGTATCATGGGAAAAGCTTTTTGACATTTTGATCAATTTAAGTCTAAAATCAGCCATCACACCAAAATGTTCTTTTAAAAGATATTCTCTATGAAAAAACTACAACTGATAATACTACCTTTACCAATACACACACATAAAACCAAAATGAGAAAAATAAGTTATGAATGAGTTAAAATAGAAAATAAGCTTCTATATGTGATAAATAAAAAACTGTAGATACATCTGATTAACAGAATGGTCACACCAATGACAGTTTTTGAATAGCTAACTGTATAGAATGACAACCGTCTTTAGGAATGTTCTTTTGATGGGATGAAAACCTTTTAGTATACCTAGCCCCTTATTTAATGTTTTTCCATGACCCTCCCTCATCTGCATACTTCTTCCTTTGGCACAAAGCACATCTAAAGCCATGAAGTCTTTTTTCTTATGTGGATTCAAACATAAAGAAGTACATTCACATGCATTATCAGTGGATTCATCTTTTGGGGAGCAACACAGACTGGAGGTCAACTGTCTTCAGCCCTGCCTCCTGGGGTACCTCACAAGTCATCTCCATTGTTATAGCATCTCCCCTCGATGGAGAAGAAGGGCACCATTTAGTGCAGTGGTTCCCACAAGTGTGGTCCCCCAGCCTCTTTTAAGAAAAGCCATGAGGTCAAAACTATTTTTAATTCTTATCACAAGTAGAATTTTCCAGAGGCCACATGACATGTGATAAAGCAACATACTGAAAGCAGAAGTGGAATTGAGAATACAGCTGCTTTCTATTAAGCCAGACATAAAAGAGATTATTTGGAAAAATAAAAAAAGAATGTCATTCTTGTGGTTTTGTTTTGGAAAATAGTTTTTTCCCATTATATTTTGTTATATTTGTGTTGGGGTGCAATGGATTCATTATTATTTTAAAACAAATATATTTTACATTTTTTTCCATCATCAGTTCTAATAGGGCAAATACTGATAAATATAGTTCACATAAGTAAAGGGTCTTGAAGTTCACCGATCTTTTTGAACAGTATAAAGGAGTCCTGAAACCAGGAAGTTTGACAACCAGTGATTCAGCACAATACCTAGTATACAGTAAATGCTCAATACAACATCTTTGGTAAACTGATTGAATAAAGGGTTTTAATGTTTTCAAATATGTAAGAGACTCCGGAGTTCAGTAAATAGATCAGTAAGGACCCTTGGTTGACCACCTCCATGTTCTTTATATCTGTTTAACCAGATGATTTTTTTAAAGTTGTTTGAATGTTTATTACCTTTTTTTTCTTAATACAATATATTTATTTGCAAATATACATCATTTACTTATTTTATTGTATTTAATAATATAATAGTTTATTTTTACATCATTTTGTACCTTTTTCAATCCCAGTTGTAATCCCCATGGACTTCCCATCACCAAATCACCCGTGTGCCATCACCATAGTCCGGTGCACCCCCTCCCCCATTTTTGATCCTATTTCCCACTGCACCCCTGTAAAATGTCTCTGGTATACAGTTGTTCATTATTATTATTTACCACCCCCTGGTCCTTTATGCTCTTGCTATGAGTGAAACCATCCTAACCAGATGATTTTTAAGAAGCCTGAAAGAACAAAAAAGTGTAAAGCAAATGAAGATTCCAGATAGGTATGGCTTAAGGTACAGGTACAGGTAAGGTACAGGTAAAGGTAAGGAACAGGAATTTCTGTGTAAGTATTGGTACAATTGGGTTCCATGAGTACTCGTGCATCCATCCTATCACTTCTTTCTCATCTCAGAAATAGAATATCTTCTATCAATTCACAGAATATATCCTTCTGAAAAGATTTATAAGAATGTTGTACAGGAGGCTAATTAAACTATGCAACATCCTGCATGGTTCAAGTACCTAGACTCCTACAAGGTCATGAGGTCATCTGTGTTGACCAATTAATTAATTTTAATAGGTTTCATGGCTGCAATGTTTCTGTGCCTCTTCCAGTTTTCTTCTTTATCATTTATTTGTCTTGCAAATCCATCTAGACAACACATACTTCCAAAAGCTTTCCATAAATTCTACTTTCCCAGAAAAGGTAGAAAATTCTCTCTTCTTACATCTGTACTTTGTACATGTCTATGGCTGCATATAGTACATGCCATTGGCATCACTTATTTTCACTGCTCCCCTTGGTAGACATGGCACACCCAAAAGCCACACAAACACTATAGTCAGTCAAGTTACAGATGCATTGGACTAATACCAGAGTTAAATAAGATGCAAAAGAACAGTAAAGGAGTCATGAAATTTCACCTGTTTCCAACTAGCATGTATGTGTGACGAATGGCAAGTTTGTCTTAAAGCAGTCCACTTACAGAGAGCCCTCCCCTGTAAAGCTATCTTCTGGAAGAACATCTAGCACTTTTCATCCTTCTGAAAAGACACAAATTGCAAATGGTATATAGGCTAGAATTCCGAATGATAAATTAAACCAAGGTAAAAACTCACAAGGCAAAAAGCAGTACTAATGTGAAAAACAGTCAATTAGCAGAAAAAGACTAGAGAAGGAAGACTATCTAACAATCTGAAATCCTTATGCCACATCAAAGAAGATTGGCGAGTCATGCTCTAAAATCACTCAGACTTTGTTACCACTTTTTAAGTGACATGCCTATCAGCAAGGAACTCACGTTTTCATTAGCAGAGCAAAGGAAGAATTTATATGCCCAGGGTTAGCTTTGGCTAAGAAATGACTAAAATATGTCATTTCCATGTTTAGTTTGAAGAATGAGGCTATATGATAGGTATTAAGTTTTGCCCAGAATCTAATATGGAAGAGATGTCTGCATACCTCCAAAAGAAGAGGGCAATAGTTAGTGGAAATTTGACATTGGTTAACCAAAGGCAATCTAATCTTATGAAAAGCTACAGAGAGTAAAGGTCTTGAAGCATAAAGAGCATGTCCATCCTTACAACCATCCAGTGTAATTGGATGTGTATCTTTTTGTTAGACTAGAAAATAGCAATTTATTTCTCATTCATTAGTCTCATTTCAAACCACCCTTATCAGATGTTTCAATTACTAGACTCCAAGGTCATCTAACACCCAGTCACTCTCCAGATCTGTTTTCTTTACTCCATTATAACTCAGTTTTTTCTCATTAGAGTCCTCGCCCAGGGGGAAATCTTACTGTGGAACCACAGAACGTTAGAACTGAAAGTCAGTCCAGAAACTGAATAATCTAACTCCATCCACTTTAGGAAAATGAAGGCTCAGAGAACTCAAGTTTCTTGCCTGGGGTCACACAGCTAAAGCCTGTCAGAAACAGGCAATACTCCTACCTCCAGTCCCATGCTGTTTGCACCAAAGCAAAGCAAAGCCAAGATATATAGATGCTCATTTGGAAATGTGCATTTGGACAAATTGCTAGCCCTAAGCACCATTTTCTCCCGACATAAATAAAAAGTAATGCCTGCCACCTGCCACCACCAGCCTGGGAACATCTATGGAGTTTGTGTTTATTCCCTGGAGCCAACTGCAGAAAGATGGAAGACAGAGCAGCACTGCGAAGCAGCAATACTGATTCTAGGAGGAAGCAGTTAGAATGAGCCAAAGCACAGGACTGAAAGTGGCCCAGGGGAAAGTTTAAGGAGAAATGGGATCTGTGCCTAGCTTAAAGAATCTCCCAGAAGAATTTGTTGAGTTCAAAGGGGAAAATGGTGACTACATAGTGGAGAAAGCTGGCAGACTCCACCTTAACTAAGGATTGGAGCTTCACAGCCTTGGAAATGGGGAAAGTTAACATCATGTTCCACAGATATGTGCTGGGAAGGGCACCTCACCTCTGCAGTTGTCCCCCAAATCCCTGGCCTCCATTTAATCATGACAAAACACTTAGTCTGAGGTACACTCTATAAGATTATCTAGTTGATCAGGGACAAGGAAAAATCAAGGAACTAACTCAGGCTAGAGGAGAGACTAAGGGCACAGAGCAACTACATTCAAGTGGGATCCTCAAACTGAAAACGGGCACTGGTTGAAAGACGGGACATCTGGATAAGGCCTGTTGTTGGGGTGGTGGCATCGTGCCAATGTTAATTTCTTAACTTCCATAACTGTACCATGCGGATGCGTGGTACAAAACAATTTCACAGTTTTTTAAGAAAATGTTTCTTAAGTGGCTCATAGATGAGGAGACAATGCTTAAGATTTTCCAGCACCTCCCCGCCACCCTTCACTTTCTTGTTAGAATCATTTTTCCTTTTTCCCCTTAGAAGCACCATTCACATACTCCCCTCCCCTTACCCCTATTTATTCTGATTATTTAATTTCCTTTTTAAATATATTTAAAGATGTATTTATTTATGCTTACAGAACTGGGGTACAGGCCAGACGTGTGTTGGGTGAGAGGATTCACCAGAGATAGAGTGGGAAGAGAATAGGCAGATGTACTGAAATATACAGTTGAGGGGAGCAGCTGGTTGGTCAGGAGAGGTCTGTAATGCCATGTGGGTCAGCTCCCTGGCAGGGGATAGAACTCATGCTGCAGTGGCTTTGGAGAGCCTCATAATTAGGTACGTTAATCCATTGCACTACTAGGGAAGGCCCTTAAATCGTAATGTTTTAAGGACAAAAGTCATTGCTAAGAGCACCTAGACCTGTCTTTCACAAAGTAAATGCTCAATTAAAAAATCAGTAACTAGGCCCTCCCTGGTGGCACAGCGGGTTAAAGCACTGCACTAAGAAACTAAAGCCACTTCAGCATGAGTTCGATCCCCGCCTGCCCTGGAGGTGACCGCATGGCGTGGCAGACCTCTCCTGACCCGCCCACTGCTCCCCTTAGCAGTGTACTTCATCGATCTGCCTGTTCTGCTCCCCACTCTGTCTCTGGTAAAGCCTCTCACCGTCCCGGCACCTCTGGCCTGTACCCCAGTTCTGTATGAACAAATAAACCTTAAAAAAAAAAATCAGTAACTAGGCCCTCCCTGGTGGCACAGCAGGTTAAAGCACAGCACTATGAAGCTAAAGCCACTTCAGCATGAGTTTTACCCCCAGAGGTGATCCACATGGTGTGGCAGACCTCTCCTGATCCACCCACTGCACCCCTCAGCAGTGTACCTAATCAGTCGGCTTTTTCTGCTTCCCACTCTGTCTCTAGTGAATCCTCTCACCACCCCTGCACCTCTGGCCTGCACCCCAGTTCTATAGGCATAAATAAGTAAGTCTTTAAAAAAGAAAATCAGTAACTAGATGAATGAGTAGGTTCAATAGGTCCAAATCCCCTCTTCCTGCAATTATGTCAGACATACTTGCCCTGTCTACACCTGTCCATCCCTAGAATTCAAGAGAAGGCATTCCACCTCCCTCTGCTACAATCCCCCTCCCCATCTGGGCTGACCTGACTGTTAAAGCCAGAGCCCACCTTCACAGAACTCCCAAACACATTTCTGAACATCTGGTGTTAGTCTGCACCGGCTTCCTCCCAGTGTCCCCAAGTCCAAACTAAAAGCTGTAATTGTTTCTATGTATTTTGTTTGCACATCATCGAAAGGGGCACACTGGCCTCATCCACTAAAAGCTATAAACACAAACACTGTTTAAATGTTCTTTGCCTACACGGCCCTTCACTTCCTCAGTCTGGAAAACATCAGTTATCTGTCAAGCTTCATATGTTGTATTACCTCCTCCATGAAGCCTCCCACCTTTCAAAATGTATCACTTCCTGCTTTTTGGTATCTATATGTCTGGTACATAATTCTTTTTCAGTACTTGTAACACTCTATTTTAATTATCTTCTTATATACCCATCTCTGACTGCTCCCTGGGAGCAGTAACTTTGCTTTATTGATTGTGTATCCTCAGTCCCTAGGACAGTGCTTGGCATGTAGTCAGTGATAGGACAGATGCTTACTGAATCAAATGAATGACCGTTGTTCCCATTCTCGGCTCCTACTACCCAGAACTTAGGAGGGGCAAGTGTGTAGAACATGCAAGTGTTGCCTGAAACAAATGAACACAGGATGCAAAGACAAACCCTAGGTCCTTTTTGTTGTTGCAGGGATTTGAAGCCTTAGCACAATGACTGAACATAAAGTGATTATCTGCTGATACTCTGATTTCACTGAGTCTTTACAGCAAACTAAATGCTATTTAGCCTCCAAACCTGTTGCTTGGGTCTTTTTATTTCCCTTCAAGCATTAATGTTCAATAAGAGGGATAGGAGACGGATTCAGGCAATCAGCTCAGAAGGATCTGAAATGACACAGGGGTCACTCCAGTATCAAGAAGTGAAATCTGTCCAAACTGTTCTCATCACAAACTGCATTTCAGTCAGCTCAGTGCTGTGGGCAGTTTTCCTCCATCTTTCCTAGAGGCAATGCCATAGGATGGCTCCTATACTTTGGCTAACTGTACTGTTGTCCCACAGAAGTCCCAAACTAGAAACCTTAGATTTGTTCATTGACTTATGTCTCCCTCAGCCTCCCTGACTAGTGAAAAACCTCATATCACTGATCAGCACCTTGTTAAAAACCTAAACAAACACTGTCTCCATCCTCATTGGGACTCAAACCCAGCCTTCACCTTCTCACTAGCTCCAGGCCACCTTGAGCTGTGCCTTGCTCTAGCAGTATCAGCTCCTGACCCAGAGCCCCCTGGCCTCACCAGAAGGAGGTCTGCCGACACACTCTCCATGATCTCCTGGCATACAAGCACCTTGGATGTCTGCATCACCATCACTCATTTCCCTTGAAACCCATTTCCACAACCCTAAAAACTCCTACATATCCCTCACCACCCAATTCTGAGGTACATTGTTAACCTTCACCCAGAAAAACACAAACTGAAGTTTTCTCCATGGCTAGACCCAACTAGCATGTAGAGGTTGCTCATCCATGATATGTCTGCAGTGCACAGTGTACTGGCTGAATTTTTACAGGGTAGCCCAGAATGGACTGAGCTGCCTGTCTGTGGGGCCTCACCTGCGTGCTCACAACTGCAGGTACACACAAAAGGGTCAATAACGGGTTTATTTACAAAAGGGGAAAGGAATAGGAAACAACACAGGGAAAGATAGTGGGGTACAAAGTAACTGCAATACCTTAAGGCTAGGCTGACTGAACACATCAGGAGAGTGGGCTTCCCAAGCGAGCGAGGCAGAGCCAGAGCGAGAGACAGAGCCTCCGCAGCAAGATGCAATCGCGCCCTATTTATCCCCCCAAAATGTCCCAGAATCCATTCCTGCTAGCTCCACCCTTGGGTCCTCGCAGTTCTCTCTCTGGTACTGCTGGAAGTTGTAGTTTTCAATCACTGGAGTAATGTGTAGGGTCCAGAAAGCTGCAGTAGGGGATGGAGTCCATAACAGAAAGCTGGAGTACGGGGTGGAGTCCATAAGACTCTGCAGAGTTCCCTTAGGACAGCCTTCCCCTTAACAAATTGAATCATGAACTCTTATCATTTGTGTTTTCACTGGCATATGTGATGTGTCTTTGACTAGACCACAAGCATCTGTCTTCCTCCTATCTTCCAGCACTGTACCCCAAGTATGTGGGTGATATAAAAAGATGTGTTGATAAGTGAATAAACAGTAGAAACCACATTGGACCAGGAATTACTTGTGGTTCTCAGCCCCTAGGGAGCATCATCAGAATCAGGTGCGAAGGATACTGGTCCCACAAATTCTGATTCACAGGACTGGAGAGGGTTCCAGAAATCGGATTCTTTGACCAGGATTCTTTCTACCTATAACTGTGCTGCACCCAAAAGAAGAGTCACTTCTTCACAGTGAGGGTCTGAGAAGCTCAGGGCTCCCTGCCCTCCAAGCTCTTCTCCCTCTGGGGTGAGAAGTCAAAGGTGAAGCCAGAGGACTCACTAAAGAGAGAAAGTTCGCAGACCTTTTTGCTGCTTCTTGGCAACTGGCTCCGAGAGGTGACTGTATCTAGAGAGCACACAAACTACTTATCTGCTCTCTCCGAAATGCCAGTGAGTTTGAAAGGCACTTTGTCCAATTAGAAGTGGGAGAAATATTCATCCTGTCCGTGACAGAGATGAAGTGCTTCTTTCAAAAGCAGCGGTGGCAGCCTGCCAGGTTTAAGAAGTCCAACTATTCCACACCGAGCCAGCAGTTATTAATTAGTTTTATTAGTGGCAGGTCTTTAATGTGAAATGACAGAGGGAGAGAGCGAATATCCCCGTCACTACTAAAATACAAATTGTCCGGATTTAGGTTGTGTTGTTCCCCAACATGTACAGGCGGCCCGCCAGGCCCAAGTGGGGAATGGAGAAGGCAGCCAAATGCCTTTCTGCAGAGTTCCGGACTATTAATGGCATGACAAAGAGACTCGGATACTTACCTCAGGTAGCTCTCTAGGGGAAAACCCACCAATTTTAATTATCAAGGAGGAGAGCCTCCAAGGGGATGACAGGGAGATCTGAGGGGGAAACCAAAGCAGGAGGAGGGGGTGGGGAGGGGGCAGGAGGGCCTTCCACTGTTCCACAGGCCTCTGCAAGAAATGAGCAGAGAGCATCGCAGGACTACTCTGCCGAGAATTAGTCTTACACTGTCAACCTGTTTTTTATGACCATTAATCACATTTGTATTTGTAAGCGCTAAGACAGGATAATCAAATCTCATGCTTCAAAGCATATGTTTATCACCACAGGCATAAAAAGGAAGGAAAAAAGTTTACAAGGCTGCACTGTTGGCAAGAGCTGCTGTTTATCTGGTCGTTTCCCTGAAGCACCCTGGGGGGCTCTGGAGAACATTTTGTGAGGAAGACAGAACTGCCCCACGTCTGCCTTTGTCAATGTTTCTACCTCTTTCTGCATTGGTGCTAAGGCAGGGATTTGAAAGGAGTCCCTCAATATCCTTTGCCCCAAAGCCCTTGTCATAGCTCTGAGCTCCTTATCTCAAAGTAGACCAGACCTTCCTCTTTCACCCCAAAAGAGAAGACAATGACAGACTCTGTAAGACTCCTCCCCCCATACCTTTTCTTTTAGCAGCTTGTATCTCCATGTTTCCCCCAACTACCCAATAGCCAAACACCACATGGCCTTCCTACTCTACCCATCTGACCAACCTGCCTGTGGCCAGCCCAGATATGGAGAACTTTTTCTGTCAGATAGTAAATATTTTAGTTTTGGTAGGCCCTACAGTCTCTGGGGCAACTACTCAGTGGTGCTGTTGGAATTACAGACAGTATTTAAACTAATAAGACTTTCTTTCCAAAGAGAGCCAGTGAGCCAATTTTGACCCCTGGTGATAACCTGCTGATCCTTGGGACCCCAAGTGCTAATGAATTTTGCAAAACTAGACAAACATTTTTCAAATTTGGAAGACAAAGTTTGAGTCTGGCACTTTAGACCACTCAGCCATCCTGACATCCATTTTTCAAATTTGGTAGAAAATGTGTATTTGTCTTCACCACAACAACACAAGCTAATTAAAATATCTTAGAGGGGACTCTATCAGCTAAAATTTTGACAGTAACGTCTGCACCTTGTATGGGTAATGAAGATTGAGGGATAGTCATTACTAAAAATAGTCAGATATAAAAATCTTTCACAACCTGAAGTCCCTGATGAGGACAAGGCAGAAAATCAAAGTGGTCCTACCAGTCACAAGTAAACAGGACATCTCAAGAGCATCCAAGGTCACATGTTTCTCTTGGAGAGTCCCTCAAGTAGTTCAAAACACTTTTAATGAAGTAGGACACCATGTGCTCACATATGAGTAATACAAGTCAGTGTGAAAAAGACTTATCACCAAGATCAGTATGAAGAGATGATCTTTGGAGTACTCACTGAGCACAGAAATAATTTACAAGCCTGTCAGAACCAAAGGCACAACCAACCCAGGCCCAGATTTTCTAGAACACGATGAAAAAGGACTTATCATCAGGGACGAAAAACAAGAGCAAGGGAAAAACAGAAGTAAGGAGACCCTACTTCTTTTGATGCCTTACTGGATGATCAGCAGAAATTCACTGAACCCAAAAAGCTGTGGTTCAATCTTTAATTCTTCGTTGTTAATACAGAACTTAAATGTTACTTGAATGAATAAATGAATGAATGATCATGTCCAATTTGATGTCATAAATGGAAGATGGAGTCATCCAGAGAGGTAGCATAATATCAGTCAGTATCTCAGCAAAGAGATCTATAACCAAAAAGGGACCAAGCACTAGTGACAGAACTGAAATCTGTAATTATTTCAGCATTGCTTGTGGTGGAAAATAAAAACACTGCAAATAATGGACACATTCATCAGTAGGGCTCAATAAATTAAAGTATAGTATGAGAAATTTTGCAATACTTAATACAAAGAATAAGTAAAAAGAGGACATTGATTTATAGTTATCAGCTTGAAGAATGAATTAGATTTATGGATAGTGACTTGAAGCCCATGGTGCATTTTGAAACGTTTCCATTCCTCCCCTCAAAAAAAGTGAAGTTAATCCTCACTCCTATCAGTGAAATGATTTTCTCTACCAATTAATACTTTGTTCAGAAAAATAAAAACAAAAGCAGTGTGTTCTGCTCTAAAAATATTGGTGTATCCAGACCTAAGATTAGGAAACACACACAAAAACAGCTTTAGCCCCTCACTTTGTGAGGGGTTATTTTTGTTTGGACAAAGGAGAGGCCAATAGAGCATTTCCCTGGCATGGAGCATTTGACAGGGTGTGCGGAAAGCTTGATGCCTCCTGAAACAGAACTGGCATTAACTTTGTAGAGACATCTATATAAGATGAATATCCTTTTAAGTATCAGAAGGTGCTTTTGCCAAAAAAAAGTCCACGGAAAGTCAAGTTACATAAAGAATTCAAGGGAGGAAAAAATAAATACACACATACACAATTATCCCAGTGGGTATATTATAGAATGCTTGTATGCACGCGCGTGCATGTGCATGTGTGATTTTATATAATTTCTATAAAGTATATACATTTTCGTTTGTATACATGTATCCTATTTTCCTGCTGGCATCCATTGAAAATAAAGCAAACACCTGATTGATCTTCAATAGCTCCTAGCACCATAGTTTTGAGATTCTTAGCTTTTCAGCTGAGAAATTAATGGTCTATAAACAAAGACTAAATGCATCAGGGAGATCTTTTGTATATTTGGGTTTTCATTGGGGAAGCAGTGTTGCGTAGTGGAAAGAACATAATCTTTAGAGTCGAAGAGCCCTTTGTTGAAACGCTGGCTCTACCGCTGTGGCTTTGGGTGAAGCTCGGAGCCTCTGTTTCCTCATCTAAAAATAGGAACAGCAGTGCTTCTCTTGCACAATCATCATGCAGCGTGGAAACACTAGACGCAGAGCCTCTGGTACAACTCTCAGCACCGAACACGCATTCAATAATTGTCCCCTACATTGTTACTTCCTAAATTGATATTTCCCAAAAGAAATCACATCTATTGTCATCTTCCAATTGGAGCAAAACAAATAAAAAGTAGAAATCCATTCTAATCAAGGGCATACCTAAGAGTTGAAGACAAAAAGTAAAAAGGGAAGATGATCCCGCCCTGTGGCCTTTTGTGCACTAAGATGTGTCCTGGACACTGCAAGACTGGCTGCTGAGGATTTAGGCTGTGCTCAGACTGCTGTGTCCACCAGTTCCTGGCAGATTAAAACGCTGTCATTTTTTGAAATACTCATTTTCTCCTTCTAGCCTTCCTTCCAGAGGGATGGAGAAAGTGACTGCTTACCTGGTCTCTCTTGCTCCAAATAATAAAAACCATCAAGTGGTCCTCAGCAGACGTCACACAGGCAGTCACCCCCCAGACATGCCCTGGGAGCCCCAAGGCAACTCTGCCAGCAAGGCAGCTTCTGCAAGATCCCTGGTGCCTATGGGTTTGTCCATGAATTCTATTCCCCATACTCTGGAGTCTTGCATCTGTTCTGAAACCTGGCAGCAAGAGAAATATTTAAAACCCAGGTCTGCAGAGCGTTATAAGGTCTGAATGCCAAGTACGATCGCCATTCAGGCTTCACTTCTCTCAGAAAAGTCTGCCTAGAATGACGATTACAACTGCAGCCTGGGCTCAACCTAAACCTTGTTTAATGGTGCACAAGATACTTAGGTTGATAGCCAAGGGATACGTGCTGCTTTAGGGAGTTCGCTCTCTGTAGAGTGTGTTGTAAGCAAACAGAGGTCGGGTCAGTATGCGTCATCCTTAACCAACACATTGCTATTTAAGTAAGTGCTAACCTGTAGTTTCAGCAATTGTGATTTATTGAGGAGGGTGGTGTGAATAATGCCGAGAACTTGACCATTGGCCTTTAATTTCTCTCATTTAGACAGGCTACTCTTCCATAAAATAGTCATTCTGTAAATTAATGTGTTTTATTTTAAAAGTGACACATCACACTGGCTTGTACTTAAAGGCAAATTACTCTGGATTGCTGGTTTTCCCAACTAGACTACAAAGGGATCTGGCCTATTCTACCAGAGTAGAGGAAAAAATCTAAATGGGCAGAAAAGATGACAAAAGCTGCCATCCTGCTCTGAAGCCCACAGGTACTCCCACGCACCATCAAAGGCATGTCTGCCACAAAATAAGAGGAATAACATGTAGTGATAAGACCTTATCTGCAGCTGTGCACCACACCTGCCTCACTGAGCTGGCAGTACCCCAAATACAGGCACTGGCCACTTCCCTAAGACCAAAGGGGTTCTTCACTTCTCCAGGACCAAAGTCAATCCACCAGTAGGCCAGTCTATGGTTTACTTTGGTGTGTCTACTCAGTAGTGATTTAGGGAATGGATAAAGGATGGAAGGATGGGTGGGTAGATGGATGGATGACACCAGTTCACATCCAAACCAACCATGCTCCTCACCAGTATATGATGTGGTGAGTATGCCTCCTAGCTCTGTAACTCTAGTTATCAGAGAGCTCCAGCTGGTGCCTTCAAATCTCAGAGTACAGCAGGTCCTTGAATAATACTTTGTTAGAATGTTGATGAGTAGAAAAATAAATCCTAGCCAAGCCTGAACTCAAGAACATTATTCAGTACCTTCTTTTGTTATATATCATTTCACTTAAAGTCAGTTTCCAAGAACCTATTGGCAGATATTAAGTAAGGACTTATTATATGTATTTTCCAATCTTAAATAAGAGGGAACACTTTCTTCACAAGGATGCTATAAGGTCAAATAGAGAAGGTATTTGTAGGAGTCCCTGGAACAGCGTTTGCAAATGTCACTTATTGTTCTCCCTTTCACCTTTATAACTCTGTGGCACTGAACCCATCAACAACTCTGCATCACCAAGAAAATAACACGCAGACCTCAGCCCGGGGATTAAGACCCACCCCAACCCATATTCTCTCTCCCATTTCCTATCACCCTCCTTCCCAAGCATCCATCCATCCATCCATCCATCCATCCATTTCAATCATGTCTTTTTTTTACTAATTCTTGACCATATTATGTCAATTCCCACCCCCACTTTTGTTTATATCGTTCTGAAATACTGCTATCTTCAGCTCAGCTCACCTGTCTAAATCCACACATTCTTAAAACAATAATATAGTTTTAGAATCTACTATGTGCTCAAGCCCCAAATTGGGACAGAGTGTAACATGCATTCTCCTAGACAGTTTATGGGGGGTTAGGGATAGTCACATGACCCAGCCTGAGCCAATATGTATGCTTTTAAAGACTCACCTAGGCTCTGGGGGAAAGTTGTGCATTTGCCCTTGGATCTCTTGATGGCAAAGGACTGCCTGAGAACAGAGAGAGGCCTGCTTGGAAACTGAATTAATTTTTGTTTTTGTTTTTAATTTTTTGATTAAAAAAATCTATTTTATCTTTATCTTTTTCTTAAAAGTTCTATAGTTACATGAGCTCATTAAATAGTACTCTTTATTAGTTTTAGTATATTTTTTCTTATTTGACCTCATAAGAATGATGACCAATACAATATTGATAGAAGTTTCATTTGCGTGTGAAGGAACATGTTTTTTTTTTACATGTATGGAAACTTTTAATTCTCCACTTTTACAGCTTAGAAATATGTTACGATTCAAAGAAGTTCAATAACTATCTCAAGGTTACTCAAGTTATGACAAGATCAGATGTCAAGATTCCCATCTCCCATTAAAGCTCCATTTCTACCACTTGGAGACACTAACCTGGAGGCTGGTTTGGAGGTGTGTAGGAAGGTGCTTGTCTTACGATGGGTCTGTTTTCAAGAACTGACTTACTTAGAAGGGAGCTTCATAGCAATTCCTGCGGTCCTCATTGCTGCCCTTCACACGTCCTGCTGCAAAGCCAAGACTCATAATGAATGGCCAGTGGGAAGTGTACTAAAGTCTAATGTGAATCAATGCAAGCACTAATGAAATTGCATCAAGTTCCAGAGCTGAAGGTAAACTGAATGCCTTTCAGGGATGTGTGGCCTTCTGTCCTTCCAAGTTCCCAGAGCAAAAAGAAAATGCACCCGCTTAGAGGTTCAGAAGACTGGAGCAAACCAAACATAGTTCTTACATTGACTTAAAATGTGTCAATTTATACATTATACTTGTACACAGTATACATTAATCTCTCAAATAGACCATATTTTTAGAGAAAGCA
This sequence comes from Condylura cristata, assembly GCF_000260355.1. Classification (NCBI taxonomy): domain Eukaryota; kingdom Metazoa; phylum Chordata; class Mammalia; order Eulipotyphla; family Talpidae; genus Condylura; species Condylura cristata. Next base: position 10,222,044 of record NW_004567124.1, on the reverse strand, counting down.
GTATTCCATGTAAGTGATTTTATTAGACACCAAAAACTCGCTGTTCATTTCTTCATTATTAGTATTTTTAATGAAACTTTGGATATGCTGGTGTGTTATGAAAAGGGTTTCTTGAGCATTATTTCATCATGACCTAAGGTTTAGAGCTTATTAGGATGTGTAGAGTATTTGTTAAAAGATCAGGTAGCTCCATACTGCCTAGGTTGTATCCATTTCTACAATTTTCCAACTGTAGTGACCTTGGCCATGTTAATTAACCTCTCTGAGCTACAGTATGTACATCTGTAATACCAGGATGACAGCAGAACCTTTCTCAATGAAGCACTGTGAACATTTAAATAATGCACGAAAACTGCTTAATTCTGTGCTAGATATAAAAATATTAACTTTTTTTATTATTCTGAATAATACTAATGTCAATCCTGTTATTTTCATTTTTATGTTACCAATGACTATTTTTTGTCAGAGTGATGTCTTCGGAAGCTAAGAAGAATATAGGTGGGGTTAGTCCACCCCTAAATGCTGCCAGGAAGTTTTTAACATTTTTTTCTTAATTTCCATAGTTTTTTTTTTTTTGGTAAGATTTTAGGCTGTCAAACACTACTGCTCTATGCTTGGACCATTATTAATATTCTACTTCCAACTTAAAGTAGGTTTGTAAGAATTGCCAGATTCTCATCATTAAGTTTTGCAATAACTCTCTCCACCACTAGAGGTCTATCCCTCACTCATGGGTTCACCTTTATGCTGAATTTCCCAGAAGTCTGCTGGTCTATCTAGAGCTCCATATCATGACAAATCAAGCCTTATTGGATAATGAAATGATTCCCTTAACCTAATTTCAGAGCCTTCCACAGTGGGGTTCAGAATGACATTTCTAACCTCCTATTCCGCTACTTACATTACACAATTCATCTCTCCCAAACTGCCCTTGGGCCTCTCCATGTTTAAGCCACACTACTTGCTCCCACTGATAACCGACACCCATGTAAAACACACACACACACACACACACACCCCAAATTCTTCTCAATCTATCTAAATTATTTTCATCCTTTCAAGAATGGTCAAGGTTTACTTCCTCATGAAGTACAGTCACCTTACTAGTGATCTAGTCTGTGAAGTACTCAACTTTCAGTCCATATCAATAGTGAACAAGTCCCTGAATATTTGTGAAGTTATTCACTGATATCTTTCACTCAGCACACACTGATGCTTTGTCTCTCTAAGCAGACTTTAATCTCCTGAGGCCACAAATGGCCTTCTATCCCACATGGGTAGAAGCAATTAAAGGAAGGTCTGGCCATTTATGCTAACACCTAGTACATGCAGAGCACATTGCTGGTCACTTTATAATCTTAATCAATAAACCTATTAGGTAGATTTTTTTGGTTGTTGTGGAAAATGAGCCTCAAAGACATAAATTGACTTGGCCATGGCCTCACTGCAGGTAAACCAAAGCCAGAATTCAAATCCAGATCTGATCCCATAGGCTGTGTATTTTGTCCCTTGAAATCACATCTATTCAACATCACATGAAGAACTTCTTCAATAAATATGAGGGGCTGCTTGAATAGCTAAGGGGCAACTTATGCTGAACAGTTACAATATTAGGCGAACAGTTTGTGGCCATCCCAGAGCCTGTGTGACAAATTTGGCAGCTCAGCAGTTCACCCGACAAGCCAGGGCTACTTCAAGTAGGAAAAGCCTCCTCCTTTATTCTGAAGGTACCATGCCTGGCGCTACCGCTCCATTACAAGTCGCAAGAGTCTAATGATCTTCTCAGATGAAAACTGGGGAAGTGAGAGACACAGAGAAATTACACAAGCAGCCCACAAGGCGATTATCAAAGAGTACATGGAGGCTAACGTGCACATTTCCCCTGCTACCAGCTTTGCAATTCCAGTAGCACTGCGATTAAGTTAGCCATAATATTATGAAATACGTCGCAAACAACTGGATTTCATTTCAAACAGCATAAATTAGCAAATTGCACATGTGCACACAGCATCTGCTAACCTAATAATTAAGATATTAAAAAGTCACCTAATGGCACCAAAGTCAGGATAATGGGATAATTGTTACAGTGTTAAAAAAAAGAAAAAATTTAAAGACACATAATCCAGGCATCCGTGTAGTGCACTAAATGCAAGGTTGCTTTTTCACGGTTTCTTTGAGCACTGTGTTTGGATTAGCAAGATGTGAAAAGCAACAACTGCTGTTATGTAACTAAACCCTGCATATACAGTTGTCAGTCTGGGTAAATTTAACTCTGCAGGTTTAAGGCAGAGCTTGCTTGCCAGAGCAGAACTTAGGAAACAAGGAAAATTTAAAGACACATTGCCCCACGGAGCAGAAGGGGAGCTGGTTAGGGAGCTGATCAGAAGGCCAGCCCTGCCTGCCTCTGCCACGCCAGGGCATTAGCCCCCCTTTAATAGCTGGTTTGAAAACAATGAATACTGACAAGAGCATGGTTGTTCAATTACAAAGCTGTCTGCATTTTCCTTCTCCCTACATGGCGATAAAGGCACTTAGGGGTCCTAATGTAGTTCAGAAGGAAAGGCATAGAATCAGGGGGAGGCTTTAATAACAAGTTGCTGTATAGTGAGAACAAGTGGATACCATCTTCAGGCAAGGGCTGCCCTGTCCCCATGATGTGGCGAATCTGCTAAGGGCAGAACTCTGGCCTGGGGTTGAGGCCTGCCCCTGTGTGGCTGGCCACGTGACTCACAAGGAGCCCAATCACTTCCCTGCCTGAAGTTTCCCAACTGCAAAATGAGGGATAAGGGTTAAGTTTCCAGGGATTTCCCCCAAATCTATTCTTTCTCCCTCTGGTTTTATTGGCTGATCTTTATTCATTATGGACAAGGAATAACTCTGCCCAGAACCTCTCTTTCTAAACAGGGCTGTGTCAGGTGAGGGTGAGAGAAAGTTCACTGGGAACTGTCAAGATGTCAAAAAATATAAATCCACTGGACCATATTGTCAAACCTCTTTACTCCCCAGCAGAACTTGTTATGAAATGGGAATGTCGCAGACCCCCTCCAAAGCTGGGTAAAGTCAACTTGACAAGGAGGTACCCCTCCTCCCCATGGCACATCTCAAACCATGTGCTGAGGCCATATGACCAGGGGAGAGCCCATTAGAAGTCAGTGTCCCCCGTGGGTTAGTTTGTTTTGTGTGGTGGGAAAGACATCTTTTGCAAAGAGAAAGTAGAGTGGAAGAGCGATTTAAAAAAAAAAACAAAAACTCACAGCACTGAGAAGATAATGCTACTAGGTTTTGTGAAATTCAGCAGGGCTGGACTAAGCAAAGAAAGTGAGGCACTTTCCAGGGCAAAGGGTAAGGGATGCCAAACACCCAGTAATCAAGATAAATAATAATCTAATAATATATATATATATATATATATATATATTTTAAAGATTTATTTATTTGTGCATACAGAATTGGGGTACAGGCCAGAGGCTCAGAGGCGGTGAGAGGCCTCACCAGAGACAGAGTGGGGAACAGAACAGGCAGATCGATGAAGTACACTGCTGAGGGCATCAGCGGGCGGGTCAGGAGAGGTCTGCCACGCCATGTGGTCACCTCCGGGGCAGGCGGGAATCGAACTCATGCAGAAGCGGCTTTAGATTCTCAGTGCTGTGCTTTAACCCGCTGCGCCACAGGGAGGGCCCTCTAATAATATATTTTTTTTTAAAGATTTATTTATTTATGCATACAGAACTGGAGTACAGGCCAGAGATGCAGAGGTGGTGAGAGGCTTCACCAGAGACAGAGTGGGGAGCAGAACAGGCAGATCGACGAAGTACATTGCTGAGGGGAGCAGCAGGCCCTTCAGGAGAGGTCTGCCGCGCCATGTGGTCACCTCCGGGGCAGGCGGGTATCGAACTCATGCTGAAGTGGCTTAAACTTCTTAGTGCAGTGTTTTAACCCGCTGCGCCACCAGGGAGGGCCCCTCTAATAATATATTTTTAAAATGAAAATTGATGCCAAGAAACCACGTGGGGAAGACCAACAAATTTTAAATAGAGGAGACAATGAGGTTCTTTTAAAAGGCTGGGTCTGTGCTCTCATTTTCTGATCCCATTTTCACTAAGATCCAGGAAAGTAACCAGAGTAAATTAGTGCTGACAGCTTATACTTGTCATAGCCACATCTGTGTTTGACAAATGTTCTGATCATGGATATTCAGGAATGAACAACACAGCCTTGGAATCACATGGATGGACATGCCAGTGAGAGGTTGTGCAGATACCTGGTTTCCATCTTCCACGACCAGAATGAGCAGAAATCCTCAGGGATGGCTCCAGGAAAGTTTGTGTCCTGGAAAGAAATATTACTACCCCCACCCCAATTTTTACTGTAGAATATTTCTTTAAAATAATTACTATTCAAGCATCAATAAGGCATTTGGCCTGTACAATTTTCCTCTAAAAAGAAAAGATGACTCTACTTACATTGTGAATTAGTTTTCTGGAAGCACAGCTGTCTCCAAAGATGTCAGGCCTCACTCAGAAACCTTGCATTGCTCCCGGCCCAAAGCTTAAATTCAAATTTCAAAGCGCAGCAATCCACCTTACTATTTACATTAATTCCTACCATTCAGCTTCATTCTCCTTTCTCCACCTCCATGTCCCTCTCCCCAACCCATCTTCTAGTCACCCTGTTTTACGGAGGCAGTTCCCCTGGAACCTGTCCCCCAGGCAGGAAAATCCTTTCACTTCTGTCCCAACCATCTTCCCCTTTCTAAGTCTTACACATTCTTCCAACCTCAATCCCCCAACTGCCTTCTCTATACATCTTAGAGCACTTTTGGCTCCCAAATTACATATATATAAAAATGATGTTTATAAGAAATAATTCCAAGTAACTTTTGCATTTCAGTTTAACACCAAATTAATCAAAGCATTTATCCCAAATGCACCACTGTCAAAGCAGACTGATTATTTCCCATCTGCCCTCAGGAGCAGCACCATTGGGGAAAAGGAAAGGAAAAATGGAAAAAGATAAAGTTTCTTTTCCTCACTCACTCTTCTTGGAACAGAGTAGGGACTCAATAAATGAATAAACTAGCACATACAACATCCAGTAAAAACAATGTCTGGACAAGAGGGCCTTCTAATAGCCTCAGATGGATATTCTCTGGAGCCTGAAGACAGCACCACACACCAGTCCTGGCTGCAATGAGGGAGGACAGAAAATTCCATGAGGACCCCGAAACCTACCTTGAGTTCCCCAGCTCTCCCAGGCCCACACCGCCTGCATCCGCTGATTAGCTTCCATAGCTAAGGGCCTGGTACTCAAAGCCTGATTTTCCCCCAAGCAGAGCAATTCAAAACCATCTTAGTCACACAGATAGAAGGTGAAAGTATATTCCAAGCAAGCGACTGGACTGAGGTCGAGTTTATCAAACCAATTACACTGAGATGTTATGGAAAGGGGGGGAAATGTAATCACATATGACAGGGATTATCAAAACTGCTTACACAGTAAATCAGGAAACTGATAACAGGCTGACAACGGCATATACCTGACGGAAGAATTTCAGGCTCAGATTCCCAGGGCTTGTAAAACAGAAATAACAACACAGAACAGACTGTGCTGCGTGGCCGGGCACCTGGGTACCTCTGAGATGAAGGGTGGAGGGTGAAGAGGCCTGGTGGGGGTGGAACAAGGGAGTCGCTCCAAAAGGCCTATCTAGAAGCCTTTATTTTGCAGGCAGCCATTTCTTGTTACACCGTTCAAAAACATCTTAATGGGTCCTGACCTCGGACACCACAGAAATAAAGCACTAAGTCAGGGGAGAGGTAGGCAACCCTTCAGGGAGCAGAAAAAGACAGGCCCAAGTCAAAATTACACATTGTGGTGAGGCCTGGAGACGACTGGAGCTCCATAGGCACAGCTTCAGTGGAAGCAGATGCTCTGTGGATTGGCCTAGGCAGCCATGAGGGCCCTCAGGATGTATGGAAGTACCCGTATGGGAAGGTCTTTTCCCTTTGCAGACCTTGCATCGCAGACAGCTTAGAGGGCCATTCAGGGTAGATGAAGGCCTACACAGTGAGGTCATTCTGTAGCCCAAATAAAATAGTAATAAATTAACTCTGGGGAATGCAGTCACCTCAGGATCCTTGGGGGCCCAGGGTGAAGGCAACTGCAAGAGATACCTAATGAATCACTGACAGACAGGACACCAAAATAGAGGCCCTAAAAAAAAGCTACTGACCTGGAAAAGGAAATAAATACCTACATTTAAAAGGTGGGGCCTCTTTTTCCTCTGTGCATCACTGAGTTTTATTTTTCATTCAAAATGTGGCCCTCTGAAAATCCTAACAAGTTCAGTGGACTCAGGGCACAGGCTTAAACTTTATCAACACCAGCAACGGGAGTGATTTGCATCAAGTTCAATACTGTCCTTTTGGCAGTAGTTGCACTTAATTGAGTGAAAAAAGCTGTCAGTCTAAAGCCCCAATCCCAAGGTAAATTCACTCTGAACTAACCATCTGCCAGGGCTTCTCCCAGGGTAGTCAACACTTATCATCCAGAGGACTGGATTCACTTCCTCATAATTAGATCATTCCTGAATTAAATTGACGGTCCCAAGGAAAAAAAAAATGCAAAGTGTGTTTGGAGACCAGAAAGCAGAAGCTGACTTGTTTTAACAAATGCAAGAGACTACATATTTTTTCACAGTGATAGGGTGGCACAATAAATGATTTTTCTAAATTAGTCTTCACAACAATTATCATTTTCTGTGCCAACCTCATCATTTACATTCGGCTTTTTGATTTGAAAGTTGAGGTATTTCTTAGAGGCCTTACCACACATACACATGCCCAGGGGATGGTCAGCCATTGCCCTTCTGTCCCAGGTGGTCAGACCATGTTGACTGATCTTATTAAATGTTATGAATGTAAAAGTATCTGTGAATTTGTTGGCACATCCATGAACCTGCTGCTTCTCCAAAATAAAGGGAAAGAACGACAGGCCATTTTGCATACCCCACCACAGCCCTGGTAGATAGATGCAAAGGCTGGGGCCAGGGGGTGGCAGCCACTAATAGATAAATCTGGAACCCGACCCCAAAGCAGTGCAATCACGCTGCAAGTAAAAATAGCTGAAGACATGTAACAGGGTGGGGGTGGGATCCTGAAGGTTCTCTGTAAACATGATTTCATTCCTTGCCAGTAATTGGGTGATTTGCCTCCAGTCAGATTCAGTCCCGTGGGTACCTGACTGCACAAGGTTTTTCAAATACTGCACATTAACTCACATTTTTCCAGGAAATATTTCTGAAATATCTCAATGTTTAGTAATTCTATTGTTCTTCAGAAGTTTGCACAGCACTTGGTAATCACTATATTTATGATGAGACACAGGGTCTCCCTCCTCTAGCCCTAGGCCAGGGAAGATTAAGGTAACTCAGAATAAATTGAAACCAACTGTTTTTTTTTTTTTTCTTTTTTTGCCTGAATATCCAGATAGACATTTCAATGCCCACTTTTGTAGGGATGTGCTGTGAGAGGTAAAGATAAAGGAAGATGGACAGAGAGAAAGAACCACTAGGTCCAAATAACATCACAAACTAAATAAGGCCTGAGATATCAATAGCTGCCTAGAGCATTTCATAAAAACACAGAGTTTTTAGGTCCTTGTAGAGATTTAAGTTCAGTGGGGCTGGGTTGAGATTTTTACACAAAATTATCAGAGATTAATGCTTTGTGTAAAACAAAGAAGTGAAAAGCAAAGAAAAAATTAGGACCAGAAAGTCTTGACTGTATGATACAATGATGGCCTGAGGGTAAGACATATAGCCAGATAGATATATCCCCTGGGGGGAGGGCAAGGTACTAACATCCTCAGAGGGACAGATTTGTGATCTCACATCGTTGCTAGGCCAGAAGCTAGAATAGAGATTCCTATTAAAATAGAGAGCCATAAAAAGCTGTCCCTTCATGAAAGAATCACTAGGAAAGCTCTACCTGTAGCCAAATAAGTGAAGAAGGAATGTTTCATCTACCTAGACTTCAAGATGGTGGGGGAAGAGGACATGTCCACTATAAGTAGTTAAGATTCTAAAGCTATGTAATAAGAGAATATATCTAGGTTCCGAATTTACACTATACTTGTATTGCAGAATAGTGAGAATTTCACAGCCCAAGACACACAGGGCTTTTGAGAAAAAAATTCTGAGAAAGATGGATCTGCAATCAAAAATTACAATAACCTATGAAAAAGATGCACTATACGTATGAAAGAAATAGCAAAAGTTAGCACCATGAGAACTTTTCATAATAGAATATGATGGAAGGTTTTATAAAATAAAGCTGAAACTATTAACAAGGTTTAAAAATGGTATAAATAATGAAGTAATAGAAGACCATGGCAAAAAACAGACACTTAAAAAATTCTAGAAAGGACAATATTAGTCATTTAAAATTAAAGACTCAAAACATGACACAAAAGAAAACACTTGTATGTCTCCACTCAATGAAATTCAATATGAGACAAAGCTAATCTGTGATGACAGAACTCAGCAGAGCATTCAGCTTTGGGAGGGACTGCCTGGGAGGAGCTGCTCTCTCATGAGCATGTTCTCTGTCTGATCTGGATGAAGAGATCCCGAGTGTCTATACATGTAAACCTTCACTATATTATAGCATGTATATTAAATTACCACTTCAAAAGTCTAGTGGGCAATTTAAATAGTGACATACAGAAAAGATTAGTGAACTTGAAGAAAAAAAAAAAAAGGAAATTGCCTAGAATTTGAACAGAAAGAAACAGAGATAAAAAGTATGAAACAGATTATTTACAACTGGAAAGACATGGAAACAACCCAAATGCCCAAAAGTAGATGACTGGATTAAAAAGATGTGGTACATCTTTTTATACAATGGAATATTACTCAGCAATCAAAATAATAATAATAAACACATGCCTTTTGCAGCAACATGGATGGAGCTGGAAAAGATCATGCTTAGTGAAATAAACCAGAAAGAAAATAAAAAATACCAGCTGGTTTCACTCATAGCAGGAGTAAAGGACCAGGGAGAAAATAATAAGAATAATGAGCAACTATATGCCAGAGACATTTTATGGGGGTGAAGTAGGGAGTGGGATCAAAAACGGTGGGGGGAGGGAAGTACACTGGAATTTTGGTGATGGCACACGGATGAATTGGTGGTGGGAAGCCCACGGGGATTACAACTGAGATGGAAAAAGGCACAGGATGATGTAAAAATAAATTATTATATTATTTTTAAAAAGTGGAATAAAAAAAAAGTATAAAGCAGAGTTCCTTTTTCCCCACATCCTCACCAACATCTATTGTTGCTAGACATTTTTTAGTATGTGCCATTCTCACTGGTGTTAATTGTGATTTTAATTTGCATTTCCTTTATTACAAGTGATAGTGAATTTTTTTTTTTTCATATACCTGTTGGCTGTGTGCATTTCCTCTTTGGAGAAGTGTCTTTTTAGCTCTTCTGCCCATTTTTGATGGGGTTGCAATCTATGAAAAGGTGGAGAGGGGAACAGGATCAAAGCTGGAGCAGGAAGAGTATATGGGACTATGGAGATGGCTCATGGGTGAACTGGTGGTTGGAAGTACACAGGGATTATAACAGAGATGGAAAAAACGTACAAAAGGAAGAATGACATAAATGTATGTGTGTGTGTGTGTATATATATATATATATATATATATATATATATATATATATATATATCTCAAACTTTTTCATCTATATTATCAGTACCTCCTATTGACCAAAGACCACTGTCATGTTGTTGACAACGGAGTATAGTTTTTATTCGAAATGATTAGAAGGGAAAACACAGTTTTCTGTGTTAAATGCATCTCTACCAGATTTTTAATGAGCATATACTACATGTCAGCTCAGGCAAAAATTTCTTCTTCTTTCAAATGGCTCAAAATTCTGATTTTTGGTTCTCAGTATGCTAGTGGGGAACACACAGGTGGACTAGAAAGCGAAGGAAAGATGTCTAAGTCAGAGGAGAGAGGTCAGGGAGTGATTCCAAGAAGAAACCAATCTAAGTAAGCTGAGGTCAGTCAGGCAAACAGGATTGGCAAGTGAGCACTATAAAGTCCTTGAAAGTAGAGCCTTGTGTGTCCACTCACCATTGAGTGCACAATGTTATGTCACTAGAATTTAGAACAGTACCTGGCCTTTAGCAGGTTCTCTGTAAGTGCTTACTGACCAACTGCCTGAATGAATGAATGAATGAATGAGTGAACGAATGAATGAAAAAAATTGATGGGGTTAGTGGAATACAGCACAAGTATAAGGGAGAGCATGTGGAGGTAAGGAAGCATGTTTGCACATCTTAGTTCAGTAAGGCTAGAGCACAGGGTACATGTTTAAGTAGGGGGAGGGTGAGATCATAGACAGGACAAGTGAAAGGTGAGGCTGGCAAGCTAACCAGGGGCTGATTTAGGTGATAGTCAAGGGTTTGGATTTTATTCTAAGAGCAACAGGAATTCAATGAAGGGTCTTAAGCAAGGAAGAGATAAATTAGATTTGCATTTGTGAAAATCACTTGGGTCTTAGTGTCAGTGTCAGAGAAGTTAGCACTGCTCTATAAAGAGACAGCATACTTCCTTGCCAGTAATATGATGAACAGATTTCATCATAGAGTTGTGGGGAGGGGGAGTAGCAGAGGAAGGAGAAGTGAGATAGAGGGAGGGAGGAAGGGAGACTGTGCCTGTGCAGGCCTAAGAAATAAACATAAAATCCTGGCTATCCAAATCCTACAGTGGGTGTGTTTTCCAATCAGCCCAAGGCTTATGGCAGAGATAAAATAGGAAAGGAATATGTCCCCAGCTCCAGCCAAACATTCTGTTCAGACTTTTCAATCTCAAATCTTCAACGTGCTGGTAGGCACTGTGCTGCTCTGTTGTTTGGCCAAACCCTACCCCAAAATATTGTCACATGTAGGCCTGGGTAGCACTTGCTAACTTTTATGAAGTTTGAGTTTTCCCCTTTCTTGCAAAAAGCAGTGAATCAGAGAAGCTGTCCAGAAGGTATGGACAGCTTTCAGAAAGGGACACCAGCTCACAGGAGTCTGGCTGGGTAAGACCAGGCCCTAGTCAATGTCAAGTTCAGCCACTTCTTTATTAGCAGGGCTTCAAAGCACTGGAGTTACTGGGGAAGTCCTTAAGCTGCCTTATCCTTGTGTCCACAGCCCCTGCCATGTGGTCAACTCTGTGTCTTTAATATTCATAGTTCACAGCACACACATCTGCCAGGCCGCAATCACAGGTTGCTCTCAACAATCTGTTAGTTACTTGTCAGAGCTACACACAGGAATTCCTCCCGCAACGTTGGAGTTTCACTTTGTCTGGTCAGAAGGAAGTCAGCCAAGACAGTGAGGAAGAGAGTTCAATCTCAAGGAGTTCTTTGGCACCACCATCTCAGGCCTAGCGAGGGCAACAGGATACCCAAGGAATGAAAGGAAAACCTGCAACCGGAAGGATGAAGAAGCTGCTACAGAACAGCCAGAGGGCAAGAGAAAGTAGAAAAACAATCTCTAGGGGAGGCTGTGGTCAGCTGACTTGGCTGGCTGCACAGCCCAGGGAGCTCCAGTTGCCTCCACTGCAACCTCCTCCCACCTCTGCAGATGGAGAAGAAATAAACAGAGATGAGAAGGGACCCCAGGGCACCCGGCTGCTATATCAAGACACATTTCTCACAGCTAGAAGGGGAGGAGGAGTTCTCCAACACAGTCAGGTGGTAAAGTAGTCAGCTCAGATCTAAGCACCCTTCTAAGCCTCAGTCTTCTCTTCTGCAGCCCAGAGACTGTAATTCTGGCCTCCCAGGGGAACAGAGAGGATTTCAAGAACAGAGCTCAGTGTTCCAGTACCTGGAGCAGAGTGAATGATCAACAAGTAGGTGTGCATAACTGTGCCTATCAAACTCCAGGGTAACTGTTCTCCCAAACTCACTGAGGATACCAACGGTATTTTATTTCACTTTTATATCCTTGGTCCTAGTACAGTGCTTGGTCATCATGAGAACTGAATACATGGTTGTGGAAGGAAGGAAAGACAAGCGGAAGCAAGAGGCAGGGAAGGAAGGGAAGGGACAGCCGGGGACTCTGTATATTTTTTTCCTTTGGCATCCAGCAATCCTGCCAGAGACCACTGTAAATACCAGCACATTCAGAAATGCTGTTATGTTTTACAGAAAGTATTTATTCCTTGTCTCTGTATTCATTACAGTTGAGAGCCTGTTGTATGAAAAGTGCTGAGCTGGGGTCACTGGAAAACACCAGGTCACTCCACTGCACCTCTGTCCTCAAGGGTCTCACCACTTCCACATTCTCATACATAAACAATCCTGGCGCCATCAACTGAGGTGACACTGTAACAGAAGCCCAAGTGAAAGACTGCACACCTTCCCGCCCATAACCTCACCAATAAGCAAAAGATAGGGCTTTGTTTTCCTAACTGGTTTTCTTCCCCACTGAGAAAAGAAAGCTTCCCTCTCAAAAGCTATAGGGGAGAGGGATAAGAATGCGATCTTGGGTCCTCCCTGGTGGTGCAATGGGTTAAAGTGCAGCACTGCAAGTTAGCCACAGCCGCTTTAGTGCAAGTTTGATCCCAGCACGGAGCTGACCCACATGGCTCTGCAGAACTCTCCTACTCCCCACAGCAGTGTACTTAGTCCATCTGCCTGTTCTGCTCCCCACTCTGTCTCTGGTAAATCCTCCCACCTCCCCTGAACCTCTCTTCTGTACACCAGTTCTGTATGCATAAATAAATAAAATTTAAAAAAAAAAAAAAAAAGAATGTGACCTTGCCTGAGTGCAGTCTGTTCATCCTTGTTCAGACCTGGGCAGCCTTCTCTGCCCACAGATAGCATATGTAAGGCTCAGCACAGACAGGTTCTGAGTTTTGTTAAATAAAGTCCTGGCTTAGCTTTCTCTACAATAAACTACGGTATGTATTCAACCAGGGCAAATCTTTCCCAGGATCCAAGAGGCACAGGGTGTGACAATCCAAACATCACTTCCACCCCTGGGAATAGTAAACAATCTAAGGTCTGAATTCCAAAAGATATTACTGATGCTGTTTATAATTAGTGGGCTAAATAAAACTGAGTTAAGCTTCTGACTTTTATAGGACTAGCTCTATTGTGCAGTTAGAAGAATGAGTGTGTGTGTGTGTGTGTGTGTGCATATAGGCACAAGCAGATGAGGAGCACTCTTCTTGTGGGTCTAATCTTTCTGAAAATTTTTAGAATATAGCACGGTAACAAACGCATCCTCCACATGAAGGAAAGAAAGGCAAATAAGGTATCTTTTTCCTGCATTCTACATGACCCATTAGGCAAGAACGGATTCCAGGAAATTGAATGGACCTGGGAACAACTGAAGATCAAAACATACTGCAGATTAACCACACTGCGAGAGCTGAACTTTAAGCTGGAGAGCCATTTGAGGAGCATGCAGCTCTCCTTGAACTAGGAACTTCGCAAATGAAAATGCACATCCCACATTCACTCCCAACACAAAAGAATGCCAGCTATCTCAGACAGTAAAGTTGTCTAGTCGATGGCATCTCTTGAAAGAAATCAACTCATACACTTACTTGGGTCCTCTTCTTCTTTTCTCTGCCTTTCTTTGGTTATTTTTCCTGGCTTTTGTGACTCACTGCTGGAAAGCAAAGAGTAGATGTCTCTGCAAGCACTTCCTTTCTGGATTTGTTGTCCATAGTTGTTCTGATGACTTCCAGGGTGAAATACTGAAAGTGACATTACTGAATCAGAGTAACGGCCAGTGTCCCTAACTAACTGTTGCTCCCAAATACTCATCACCCAATGGGTAAACAAATGTAAAATAACAGGTAAACTGTCACTGGAAAGGTTTTTGAGATGATGCGTTCCCTATTGAGGAAACCTCATATTTACATGGAAGGTAACATTTTCACATTTACTGATAGTTATCACGCAGTTAATTTAATCACATTTTCAGTGACCCAGCCAACTCACCCTACTGACTTGGAAGGTTTTTAAGTGGCTAAAAACACAAAACTCTAGCCTTTTCTACAAAGGAAGACCTGAGATAACAACCAGTTCTCCCAAATGGAGAAGGCTACATTGGGAATAAGTATTTCACAGGACAGGAAAGGAAGCTTTCAACAGATGAGTAAACAAAAGGTGATATATCCACACAACAGATTATTATTCAGTGATAAAAGGATTGGAGCATGGATGCTCACTACAACACACCTGAGTCACAAAAACATTATGCTAAGTCAAAGAAGTGAGCAACTAAAGACCACTGATGATATGATGCCATTCCAATGAAGTGTCCAGAAAAGGCAAATCTCAGAGTCAGGAAGTGGAAGAATGGCTATCTCAGATTGGGAGAAGGAAGGATGGTAACAGCAAATGGACATGGGGGTAACAGAAATGTTCCATGACTCAGCTGTGGTGGTGGTTGTATACCTCTATAAATTTACTAAAAATCATTGCACGGCATATTTCGGAAAGATAAAATTTTATGATATGTAACTTATGTATTATGTTTTAATAAAGGTAGAGAGAGTGACAGAAGGCATTCTTTCCTGGTCTTAGTCATGAGGTCATAGAATGACAGAGTTAGCAGGAACATGAGTCTCGGGCTACACCTGAAGCTTACCTGAAGAACACGAAGCCTGTTCTTCAGGGCGGAGGGAGGGTGTGAAAGCCAACTGCACAAAGTCACTTACATAATTCATGGTTGAGCTAAGATCAGAACCCACACCTCTTAATTACTTGTCCAGCAGAATTTCACAGTTTACCTTCATTGTGAAGGTAAACTCCCACAGAATAAACCATGCAGAAAATAAAACATTCATTCACAGATATACCTGATTAGTATATTTTCAGAGTATATGCCATAATAGATAACCTGTGATTTAGTTACTTTCTGCCTGCATTAGTGCTGCTTATATTTTATTTTCTTGTCTTTTCAATATTTGCTTTTACTTGAAATCTATGCCTGTGTATAATCTTTAGATTGAAGGGTCTTCCTTATCCTAAAGAGTCATAAGTTTTTAAGAAGCTCAATCAACTCTAAAAGACTTGCACTGCTCAAGTACAACCAAACATCCTAATTCACCCTAGCCAAAGGGGCTTGTCTTTCTAGAAATGTAAAATAGATCTTTATTTGCTAAGAAATTAAAATGTGATCCAATTACGCAGAATATCAAGGAACTTGTTTTGGAATTACAAAAAAAAAATAAATAAAAAAAGAAATCACATTTACTAATTTAAAACAATGATACCCCAGCCTTAGTTACCTGGGGCTTTACTACTGTAGCTTTCAGAGTACCAAGGTATCAGAGAGGCACAGCCACGTCCCTGGTAAAACATACATAAAAAAACAGGATTCTGTTTAAACAGATATTCGAACAAATAAGTGAGCAAGTGGAGAATTTTAAACAACTTTTTGGAGAATTTTAAACAACTTTTGTTGTTTAATCCTTCTGTGATGGTATGAGGAGGTGAGGTCTTGGGGTCCGGGGGAGGCTGTAAGGCTTCAGATGAGGTCTTGAGGGTGAGGGTCCCATGATGGGATTAGTGCCCTGATACAGAGGAAGAGACATCAGAATTTTCTCCCTCTATAATTTGAGGAGACAGTAAAAAGATGGACACCCGCAAGTCAAGAAGGGAAACTTCATCAAGAACCAAATCTTCCAGCACCTACATCTGAACTTGCAACCTCCAGAACCATGTCAAAATAAATGCTGGTGGTTTATACCCCCAGTCTATGGCATTTTATTATTGAAGCCCAAACTGAGATAACCAAATAGTTAATTAACAGTTTATAGATCTCCATACAATTTATAGTCATAATCAAGGTTAAGTAGTTACACAACGTCCATTTCTCAGCAACTGGATCAGGGGTTAGTTATTCATGTGCATTAAAGTATGTGAGAAAATATTTAGCCTCCCTAAATCTGCATTTTGCAGGGGGCTATTCTTGTAGTGACTTACTTATACATTTATAGCCTATCTCCCAATGCTTTTGCCTTGGCATAAAATGAAAATTAAAATAGAACTGCATATTTAGCTCAACTTCCCTGTCACAGAACCAGTCCTTAACTTTCTAAAATGTATGACTTTAGCCTTAAAATGATGCCTATCTTCAAGCCAGTTCACTTTTCAGTTGTCTGTATAAATAGGAACCAGTTAGATAGGTGCCCATTTGATACTGGTGGTTCCCCAAGATGCAGGTGATTCCTGCTCTGGAAACACACAGAAAATGCATAGTTAATGGGGAGGCACAGAGTTTCACTGACCACTGTGTGAAAGCTCAGATTTTCAATATAGTGATTACCTCACATTCGAGAAGACTCCAAACTGCAGCTAGGGATCAAACTTGTCTAGCCAGTCTTTCTTTTTCTAACAAAGGCCAACTCTTCCCCTATTCCACCTGAATGACCCAGGTGATAGGTAAAGTGGAAAGAAAAATTCCAAAATTGAAGTACCTGAGCAGTGAGGTCTATCTGAACCCTAACCCAGAAGATCTTTGGTTAAGGAACAAAGATTCTCTTTCAAATAACAGAGGTCAGCCTTATATTATAACAAAATAAAAGAAAAAAACCTTAAACTGCTCAGGCTCTTAATTATCACAGGCTAACAATGCCCTAACTTTTTCAAATGACTCGGTTTACCTAACTTGTGGAAGAAAAAGGGAGAACTGAAAATAATAGAGGAATGTGAGATAAGTTTAAGCTACAAATGTGATTTACTTTTGAAATATATATATATATATATAAATCGAAAAAATGAATGTACTGAAAGCTTAAGCAATAAAGAGGGAAAATTGCACTATTCTAAGATAAGGAGACTGATGCTCATAAATATCTGCTCTGACCCATTTCTCTGCAGAATCCTTATAGAGAGATGCTCAGCATTTTGCAAGCTGACACACAGCCCACCCTCCCTTCCTTCACTGGAGCCACAGCTTTCTCCCTGCCTCTCTGCACAGAAAGGCCATGACCCTCGGCTTTCATGGCTATGGGATGGTGGCCAAAGTGGGAGAAGTCAAGCTGGAGAACTCCCCAAGGTGGTTCTCAGGTAACCAGCTGGTTAGATTTCATCTAGTGTGGGTTTAGCTTTGCCTCACTAGGCAAAGGAGGCACTTGGCCTGGGTTTAGAATGATTCCTGTTTAGGTTTCTTCAGAGCTCGATTCTAAACAGCTCAAAGAAAGACTCTGCTGTCCTGAAGGGCACCTTTCAAGAGAAACAAAAATAGGACGCTCGCTTAACAAAAGGGGACTGTTTGGCCACCAAAGTCCTGAACGGGTCTGACCGTAGAACTGGAAGGGCTTTCTGCAAAGTTAAAAAGGAGCAGAAAACAGCAGCAAGAAAAGAAACATCACAGAATCTCCCACTCCAAACCTTCCTTCCCCTAAGAAGTGCCAGCGGATAAAATACAAAGCCCTTTGAAGAAAACACCAGCCAGAGCTCCACTTTCAGGTTCAGAAGACACTGGCATCCCCAAAACTCCCCACTGTCAGATCAAACACACACACAAAATAGTTCCCTGGTATTTGCCCAGTTTCCCCCATACCATAAAAAAAAGGCTTTTGTTTTAATCTACTTACCACACTGTGGGTGAAGGCCTCTTAATTTCATGGCACAGAGATAACACAAATAATTCATATGACATATTAGTGGAAGATCTACAGGGAAAGTGCTTAATCAGAGCTCACTGAAAACAATAGGGAGTCAGCTACCACCTTCCAAAGCAAAGGGATGGTCCTTTTCACAGGCAAAGCCTCCTCCTGTCACACTAGCTGGAGTTAAAGACAAGTTCAGCCTGTTAGTATCTGAATTGCTTTAAATCAACAGGTCTCCTCAATTGCATGACACTTCCTGAGTCCCTCCGTAAGCTGTGACATTACACAGGCTGCCGTGTATGTGAAAACCCACTGAGCAGAGGAAGGCCAAAAATTCTCAGAGTGGCAATCTCACTCTGATAAAATCATCATCTGCTCGCCAAAAAACATTTGTGCATTTCTTTTCCTTTTCCTGGTCAACTTAAAAAAAAAAAAAAAAAAAAAGAAAAAAAGAAATCTCCACTTAGATTCCCATGGCTAGACTCATCCTTTGAAGCTCTCACACCCCTTAAGACCCTCTTTCAACTTTCTCTCCCACGAAGCCTTTCTCCCAGGGCAATGTGGAGGCCTCTCCCCAGCTACTATTCATTCCATTTCTCCCAACCTTGAGGTTCTGCCAAGTGTGAGGCAGATTCCCTTTAGAGACAGGATAAATCAATGCTGGGCTGTGTAAAAAGTTAAAAAAAAAAAAAAAGGCAGGAACTCTTCAATCATCAATTAGACATGTTGGTAAGAAAACCACCATCAAAGCCGATAAAGCCCAGAAGCAACCTGAGGTAGCAAGGTTTATGAGAACTTCACTTTGGACTTAAAGATGTCCTTGCCTTTTTATGCCTTATGTAAATGTAGGAACACCAGGTCTGAATTCAGATTTTTCAGATACTATTCTCTGTCACCAGTCCATTCCCTATACTTTCTTAACCACACCTATATGAACCTCAGGCTTATTTTCTCCAGAGATCATTTTGCATTCCAGTAACATGACCTGGTATAAAAATCTCATCCACTACCTCATCAAAAACTGCTCAGAGCCAGAGTTCCATGTCACCAACCCTGCTGCCTTTCCGCAGCTCAGGGTGGCTTGTTAAATGGCTGTTTCTCTTAATTCCACAGGCAATATATGCTCTCTGCCAGACCCACCTTTCCAGCTGCCCTGCACACATCCCTGACAATTTCAACTGACCCATCCAATATGGAACCCAACCCTTCTCTGGCTTCATATCCCACCTTAACATGTCTTAGCCAACAATTCTACTCAACTCTGACTTGAGTTCTTCCATTACATCCATTACACACCTCTAATTCACCTCTTGAGAAATTCTACCTCTGTGCCCACCTCCTTGCCCCAAGGTCCAGCCTGAAGTGTCTCCCTCGATTTGTCTCTTTATCTACACTGTTAATTCTCCACCTTCAGCCTCTATAGAGACCTTACCAAAAGGAAACATGGTAACTTGCTCAAAAATTTGCCATAGGAAAAGATCCAAAGTGCTGAGCCTATCCTGCTTACTTTGGCTTATCTCATCTTCTAGTTCTCATCAACATACTCCACGTGTGAACCCTGCAACAGCGCCTTCACATTAACCTGAATTTGCCATGAACTTTGACCTCATATATTTTGGCCCAGAAGGCCCTCCAACTTTTTTTGTCCCCTAAGCAAATCCCTTCCTATTTTACCAGTTAAACCCAACTCAGTGAGCTGACCCTAACTCCTTCATTGTTTTCTCCCTCTTCTGAATACTATGTATTTTCTAAGTATCTCTATAGAATTCTTTACATTTAAAGAAAATGTCTAATATATTTTCCCCATCTATTAATTTTCTTTTCTCAACTTTACACTCAAAAAATGCAGGATCTGGCACATAGTAAATGCTCAGTAAATACTTGATGGATCGATGAAAGAGGGCAATGTATTTCATCGCTTTAAGCCTCTGAAGCTATCAAAGAATATAGGATTTTCTTGTCTCATTCCAGTTTTCCTTCAGCTGACTCATCTTTCACATATTGATTCTAAACTGCACATCGCTGGCATGCAGAGGACATTCACTGAATGCCCATGAAAATGGTAAAGAGATACAGGACAGAAGACTCAAGACAATCTACAATGCTGCCCTCAAGGAACTAAGACCAATCAGAAGATAAACCCTGCTGAAGCAACAAAATGTGAATTCAATCAGGACTATAACTAATGAGTGATAAAACTAGACTATGTTTTCTTCTGAGAAAATAATGGAAAAGGCCAATTAATAAAGAGATGCTGTCAAATACCATAATAATTTTCATTATAACATTTTATTAGGCACAGTATCATATTGATATTTTTTCATTGATGACTGCAATAAAATTTCTCCTTTAAATATATTCCTCATCTAGATGTCAGGCACTGATGCTACTTGCTCTCCCCCAAATACTTATGATCAATTAACATGGTTGATCTGAGACAGGTCACACAGATGTTTATGATGCAAATTTGATTCTAACATTTGGTCCTCCAAGCAAACATATGTATAGGTAAGTGAAATGTAGTCTAAATTACATATCATCTTGATTCTTTGAGCAAGGTCTTTCTCAGATTCCAGAGTAGCTGGAGATAGTGTTGACAGTGTTGTGAAAGCAAAATCCTGGCACAGGGTCAGTGACAGGTGGAGGCTACCAGTAAATTCTTTTGTATCTGGCCACTGCAGGAAAACATGGAGAGGGGTTCCTGAAGGCAGCAGGTCCAAGTGGAGATGGACCAGGTGAGTCTTTAGGAATTCCCTGGTGAAACCATCCTAATGGTTGGAGTCTCGTGAAAAAATTACTGCCAAGCTACCCCCTGAAGCCAGACCTCCTGGGTTAAAGGGATAATCACAGCAACCAAGTCATAGGACAACAGATTGCTGGACTCTGTAATTTACAAATCCCACCTGAAGCTGCCTTCTCAGATCCTGTTTGTGTTCTTAGTTTTAGCATATGACTTAAGGCATAAAAATATGCCTCTATAGAAGAAATTGTTTGGTCAAAGTCCTTCCTTGGAAGACAAGTGACAAAATAAAATAACCCCAATTCTTAGGCCTAGTGCTTCTTCTCAACTTGAGAAATAAAAGGTTCTCAGTCATGGAAATGAGGATAAAAGTTCAAACAGGGCCTCCCTGGTGGCACAACAGGTTACAACACAGCACCATGAAGCTATTGCAGCCACTGCAGCATGAGTTCAACCCCTGGCTGGGAGTGTGACCCACATGGCATGACAGACCCCTCCTGACCAGCCCACTGTTCCCCTCAGCAGTTTATTTCAGTCAATCTGCCTGTTCTGCTCCCCACTCTGTCTCTGATGAATCCTCTCACTCCCTACACCTCTGGCCTGTACCCCAGTTTGTATGTATAAATAAATAAATCTTAAAAAAAAAAAGTTCAGGACTTTCCCTGGCGGTGCAGTGGGTTAAGCACCACATTATGAAGCTCTCTGAAGCCACTGCAGCATGAGTTCAATCCCCGGCCAGGTTGCTGACCCACATGAAACGGCAGACCTCTCCTGGTCCGCCTACTGCTCCCCTCAGCAGTATACTTCGTCAATCTGCCTGTTCTGCTCCCTCCTGTCTCTGGTGAATCTTCTCACCCACCACTCCTCTGGCCTATAACCCAGTTCTGTAAGCATAAATAAATCTTTAAAAATGAAAGTTCAAACAATACACAAAACCTTGTTTTCAAACCCTGGCCTGGAGGCTATTACTGATTTGGCCTGCCATAACTGGTATCTGTCCCCTGCTAGGCTAGTCAACTTACAAAAAGGCAAGCATGTTTATGCCAGTCATATGTCTCATCCTCGATTGGCCTAACAATGTCAGGCACATTCTGCATGTGTGTCTGTGTATATATGTAAATGTACATATATATGCATGGCCATGTATATATATGTAAATGTACATATATATGCATGGCCATGTATATGTATATACATTTATATTTAGATTCATATTTTCACTGAACAATGGCTTATTTCCATTCACTGACTGATCAGTGTTATAGGAATGGAGCTTCTCAGCTACAATCTGTTTCTTAAAGACCAGCTACTCTAAGCCTTTCTGTGTATGTATCACCCATACTATCACAATACAAATTAGACAAAATAGATGCTTAATGGGGCAATTCACTTTACAATGGCACTATTATTATAGTATTACTCTATTTTCATTACTACTGCATATTAGAATCAGCATCTAACATGTTTGAGTGAAGAAATAAAACAACCTAATCACAGTGCCAATTAATTCTGTAAAAGTCATGCATGTAATATATCAAAATTAAAACATTTTCACAGCATCCCAGAAAATCTGGATTCCATTCTTGGTTCAGTTCCCCTAGCTTGCTATGCCTCTACCCTTATGTCTCTTTGACCTATTCTAATCCGGTTACAGCCCAAATCAATAAAAGACCCTTAGCAAGTTTGATTGATTCTCAAAGAAAGGATATTACAATCCATCAGCACACCCTCACGTTGTGCTAACATTATTTCCCTGGGCTTACCCAATACCATTGTGGTACCAATAACTACTCTTTCTCACGCTGCTCTCTCATCAGCTCAAATACTGTAACGGCAGAGCAATTTCAAGCAGGTTGTGAGTCTCCGAGAGTATTGCTTGCAAAGTGCATGTAAATTATTAGATTACATTACAAGTGAAAGACTCAGCGGTGGGTCACCATGGTGGAGCATTAATGTAGAGCAAGTTGAATGGAACTCTTGCGGACAAGCTTCTCCAGACTTTTTTTTTTTTGGCAGGGAGGAAAAAGTGAGTAAAGGGGAAGGGAGGGCAAGGAATGTTGGGCTGCTGACGAAGGAAGGCGAGAGCACCAGAGGACAGTGGGAATGAGGGAGCTTCCTCAGCCTCAATGGCTAGAAAGGCAGCTACAGGGTAGAGAACAGAAGGAAGGAAACTGGCTGACCTGGTTCCTCCCCTAGGTCATTTCAAGCTGTGGGGTGTAACCCCAGGAATCCCGACAAGTGGCTGATGGGGTTGAATTAAGTGATATGTCCTCATTTGACAAGATCTAGCCCATGACAGGTGAGCTGAGGTTTCAGGACAGGAATGGGAGGTTTTAGGATATATGATGCCCCGAGACTCCTGCTTATTTCAGAGTAACCTATCAGAACCAAAAAGACATGCAAAGGGAGCTGAAGATCTATGAAGACAAGAGAGAGGGGGCAAGAAGACCTATTGTTCCTGTCTGTGTCCCCTCGTCACCATCACTGGGATTACATACTGCATGCCGGTCATCCTGTCAGCTATGGCCCATGCATGTTATCAGGTGATGCACTCAGTCGCCGAGGAAGTGGCATCATAGGCACCATCATTGCCAGTTTTCAGGTGATAAAAGAAAACAGACCAAGTGATTAATGGACTTACCTAAGGTCCCACAGCTAGCACACAGCACACCTGGGCCTCTGCCTCAGCAGGCTTGTGACAACCGTGCCTGCCATCTCCCAACATGTCCAGCCTTGGCCTGAGTTGTTCAAGACTGGAGCAGACCTGCGCCTGCAATGGAAGAGGACTGGTGGATCCAAGAGAGACAAAGTGGGAAAACAAGGGTGGGTGGGTGCAAACCCAAGGCCCAGCCAGCCTGAAGTAAGTAAGTAGGAGTTGTGTTTGCAGAGTAAGGAACTACAGAGCTGAATATACTTGAAAAAAAAAAAAAAAAGAAAGAAAGAAAGAATAAAGAATAAATAGCTCTGCAGGGCAAAGTGAGAGATTGTCTGCACCGTTAATGAGCACCTACTTTTTGCAAGGTACAGTGCAGGGATAAAATAATAAACCACAGTGCTGATCTTTTTGGGTAGGCTCCTACCCCAGAAACATCATTAAAGATAGGGTAACAGAGACTTAGCAAAGGAAGGGGGTACATATTGATTGAGCGAGCGGAGCTCACAAGACAGGTATGGGAACTGCTGTGGTGGTGGTGGTGGGGGGTGGGGGGGCTCCTTACCTGTAGCTAAAATGACTAGAATTTGGATAGCAAACAGAAGAGATATTTTCTAGAAAAGACTGGGGGCTGGGGAAGGGCACGAATAGGTAAAAGTACATATAAAGTGTCTAAAATGACCCAAGCTACAGTGAGAGACACCATCACTATAGCACGTAAGATCCAAGAAGGCAGGGATGACCTGCCTACTCATGCCTTATGCCGACAGATTAGCAACCGGCTTAGTACATACATAATGCTCTCTGAATACTTATTGTATGAGAGAACACCAACCCCATGCTGTTACATCATTCCAAGCAAAAGGGTATTCACATTCTGAGCCAGTATAGGCAGATGCATAGCTAGATATGGATGAGCATGTGCTAGAAGTGGGATAGAAGTGCTATAGGACTGGAAAGAAGTCTTTGAATTCTCTTCCCTGAAATTATGAGTGACACCTGGAATTCAACCTCTGTTACCGTGGAATGATTCCCCCACCAGCAGGCCACAACCTGAAGAAAGGCTGTGTGAACCTCACGCTCAGGACAGTGGCCCTTTAGGAAACCAGATCAGGAAATCAGTTTGGAGGTTCGTGATTTATGCTTTGTCTTTAAATAACAGGAAAAAGAACAGTCATCTCAGGTAATGGAGAAATATGTAAAAAGTTTATTTCAAGAGCGTGTGGTTGTACGTGTGTATGTGTATTGGCTTACAAGGTAGTGTTTTTCTCTGTAGGTCACAGTATAAGACTCGACAGACATTGCCTTAAAAGAGCAGAAATTCCAATCTTAGGACTTTCCTTTTCAAATTCAAGTTGAGTGGCCCCTGTCTTCCTGACTGTAAAGGTATAACATTTTGGGTCAGTAAACTTGGCCAGTGATGAAACATCAAGAACTTCTGTGTAACATACTATATTCAGATTTAGATCCTTCAAATTATCCCAGTTTCACAACACACAAACAATCTTTTTTGAAAATAATTATGATTTATTTTTTCTAGTTACAAAAGTAATACAAGCACAATGCAAGGAACTCAGAAAATACAAAAAAAAAAAAGAAAGAAAAGAAAAGAAAGAAAGAAAGCACAAAGAAAATGAAACTCACAGATAACTCCACCATTCAGAGATAACCACTCTTTCATTTCATCAGTTAGGTATATGTGAATACACAACACACACACACACACACACAATCATTGTCCCCCCGACACATGTTTTGAAAAAATTAATATTCTGTGGACATTACTATGAAAACTATTAGTTTTGACTAAGCAATATATCATAAATATTTTTCTACCACAACATGATTTTTACTGGCTTAGTAACATTCCACTTGCAGCTGCAAGCATTTCTCTTACAGTCTTAAATCCTCTGCCTCGAGGAAAGAGAATCCAGCTGAAAGACACCTCTCTCCCCCAATTAAAATCCTCTCTACTACATATTGCTGCAGTAAGCATAACTTCATTCTCAAGCACTAAGTAGAAGTTGCTCAACTCCATATCCTATATTTAACTTTACAGCCCATGAGACACCAGCACTATCCTTACTGTGCTTCAGAATGTCTTAGTGACATAGCCATTCCCACTATGACAAGTTAACTGGCTAATTTTTCATTAACAATAAAAATGCCCAGTGGGGATTGACTACTGATGTTTAACTAATTTACATATGCATCATACTATCCTCCAGAAATTTTCCTGGGAACTTTATTTTGTTCTTTATTGAAACCTCTGAATAAACTGACACAGTACACGAGTAGAAAGAACACAGGTAGGCAAGGAGGAGACCTGTGTGCTAGCCACATCTTAGGTACTTACTAAGAATGTGGACCTCAGACACATGATTGTATCTCTGGGAACATCAGTTAAACAGGGGGTTGGCCAGATGATTCAAGAGGCCCCTACTGGCTCTCACAGGTGTTAGTCTAATAAAACATGACTGCAGCACGGGGAGCAAGCCTCACAGAGTTAACAACACTCCTTCCCCTCAGGCCCTCAAGCACTTGATTACAAAGTGAGCTTTAGAACTTTCAGGCAACCCATCAGTGCAACATCAGTTCCCTCTCTGATTCCCTGCAGGGCCTTGAAGAAATGCAGAGGACTTTGCTGATCTTCAACCTTTGTCCTTCACCGTGAACTTTACATTTCTGGGTTAACAGCCTGGTCTACTGAAACTGCCCGGGTTCCTTCTTCCTATATAAACGTGTGTCATAAATGCCAGAAATGGTAAAATACAAAGCTGGCAATTTTACACTTGCTATCAAGTCAAACTAATATGATCACTAAAAGAAGAATCATCTGTGATTATCAAAGTATTTCATTTGCCTTTGCTTTCCCATGCTTCATTACCTGGGCAATTGAGAGTTACGGGCAGTTCACCCTCCTAGCTGCCTTGTCCTTTCAGATATATAACATCTCTGTCACACAAATGTTCCTGGGAATACATACTAACTTGTTACCAAGGCCTCATTATCAGCCTTTGTTATCATTATACAGTGAAAATGAAAAGCAGTGCAGTTTATTTAAGAGTTTATAGACTTGCTAAATATACCCTTCTTTCTTCTGTGATCTGTATGTTGAAAATCCATTAACTTCTACACAGTCACTCCTCCCGTGACCAGCAGGGATCTTACGGGATGATATGAGCCTCCTTGCTTCTGGAAGGACAGACTCACATCTGGTTGTCTTTTCTCCGTCTTTGTCCATTTCTTCAGGTTTCTCTAAAACTAATTGGAAGAGTCAATAAACACGCCCACCGATTCCCTTAACACACTAGGAAGCAGCTCATCCTGCCCTTCAGGCCTGTTCTCGTTTTTGTTTTTCCAAGGATTCCCTTACCTGCCTTTGTCAATTGGCATTCTCGACAAGTTCGTCATAACTTCTCAAAGTGTCAACTTTTCCTCTTTTCATTGCCCTTGTTAAAGATAATTTAAAATTAGAAAGTCACATTCCCAGTCATGTCAGAGTGAATGCTAATTTCATTTTCTTTTCCCTCCAGAGATTGCCTGCCTTCATTCACAGCCCCCACTCCCCAGCCCCAAAACAGGCATCCTTAATCTCTGTATGTACTATTCCATTCCCCTGTTTCACCATTCTTATCTTTCCCCCAAAATACTTCACCCAGTGAAACACACTTTAGCTTGTGGTTCTCCTTCCTTCACGCCACTTCTCAGAGAAATGTCTGTGTCTGGAGATTGTAAAGTCACCTTCAGGAAAGAGGCATACAGTTGGCTGTCAATTAATCAGGATAAGACAGAAAAAATTACATCGTGTGCAGCTTTGCTTCTCGGTACACGCATTTATGCTTTGGGGATCAAGAGGATTTCTCCCACATAACCTAAAATTCATATTTATGCTTTTTGTTTGGCTATAACTAATTCTCCACCTAGCAGCACAGTTGTTAATAGTCTGGATTATTTAAAACAGTGATTTCCATACCTCATTATAAATTCAAGTGTTGGTCTCTCATTCCCCCGCCCCCATTCTGTTTCACCTTTATTCTTTGCAACCTGCCTGTTTATCTTGGGTGACATTCTCTGCTTATAAAATAAGGCAAATGACTTTA
The DNA here is from genome assembly GCF_000260355.1 of Condylura cristata. Taxonomy (NCBI): domain Eukaryota; kingdom Metazoa; phylum Chordata; class Mammalia; order Eulipotyphla; family Talpidae; genus Condylura; species Condylura cristata. Next base: position 10,194,907 of record NW_004567124.1, on the reverse strand, counting down.
TACTGTAATTTTCAGCTACACATCTAATTTGACATATAGATTTTTAAACCAGTTTATTTTTTCCCACTAAACTCAGACCCAATGTCACCATTCTTGTCACGTATACAATTCCATCAAGTTTCAGAGTGTCATTTATACACAGTTTTATTTCTTCTTACTTCTTTCACACACGCCTACCACTTACGTACAGCAACTTCACTACATTCATATTTCATAAACTTCATCAGTATTCAGCCAAATCCTCCCCCGAAGTAAGCTAGGTATTTTTAACAGAGCACTGCCTCTTTCACAGGCTCAAGGATCCTAATCTCAGTGGCACTCTTCCTGGTACCCCAGATAAGTTTCACCTATTATGGTGTGTTCCTGACATAGGAACTTTCTGATTGTTTTGTCGAACTTTCAAAGTTCAGAATCAAAACTCAAATGCCCAAAAACACAGCGAGAGATGATTCAACAGTGGGAGAGTATATGTGCCCTACATAATTATTCCTAGTCATGTCCTGAGCTTCTGAGAACACAGCCCAGGTATGGGAGCTCTGTGGGGTCTCTGGAGTTCTCCGGTGCCTGTGTGTGTGTTTGGGGGGGGGGGGGCGCGGGAATCTGTGCTCTGGCTCTTGGTGGTGGGTGGGTACTGCAGAGGGCTCCTCAGCTGCCAACCAGGGCTGGAGTTCCACGGACAGGACAGTCACTGGGAAACCGTCACTGGCAATATGCCCAGGGACATGATGGGACAGTGTAATAATGACATGTTAGTTAAGACTATAAACATCTCTTTGAAAAATGTCTGTTCTTTCACCAACACCAGGGAATTGTTACCTGTGATTCCTCTTAACGTTAGGAAAAGCTGGAGGAAAAAGCAGTCTAAACCAAGCTGTGTCACGTGCATTCCTCACGACTCCCCATTTCCCCTTCTAAGAATTTCTTTGGCCAATCTCTTTGATGTCTTTACTCCAAAACAAAAAAATATATAGTAATAGTAGTGATAATAATAATAGGTGGGCTGTCAAAAAAGAACACCCCAACTGAATTTCCAACATTGTCATATCAACGATAATCACAAAATAGCTGCAGACTATCACTACAAAGTGCAGTGGGCCAACTCTGAGAGAGTCAGCCCCTGAGGTGTGGCCCCAAGGATTCTCTTCATACTGGTTCAGGGAAGAAAGGCCTAAGTTGGAAAGAGACTATCCCTGTGGGAAAAACCAACTATTTTTGGCGGCTGTTCTTGAAAGTGTTCTTGTCACCCTTGAGTCCTACTTCCTGGAATTAGAGCCCTCTACCAATGACACCCCTTCCAAATATCTTAAAGAAAAGGCCAGTTACCATCATAGAGGGGAGAAGTTCCACAGTGCTATGGTAACAGGGTGCTAGCTTATTGTAAAGCTTGAATATTAGAACAAGACTTTATATCCTGTATAACTAGAGGAAGAATTAAGGTTCTTGATTCCGATTAAAAATGTTCCTATAAAGTAAAAATCTCAATTAACCAGAATCATCTTACTGAACTGAATTTTCTATTTTGGAATGTAGAGAACAAGGGAGGCAAATAACAAAACATACTAATATCAAGGATCTAACAAAAAAAGAAAACAATTTCCAAGCTGGGATCAGGACAGATTTAGTCCAACCGCTGACACCATCTCCATTTACAGTTCTACAATGTACAATCAGAATTCATCTTCAGAACAGTGACCCTGGGGCACCATAAGATCCTCAAACCTCAAAGAAAGATACAATTACATTCTCAATGTTCTGTCTGGGGTAGGAAAGGGGACCAGGACATTTAAAAAATACACTCAATGAGAAAAAGACAAAATAAAATATTTCTAGTTAGCCCACTGTTAGCCAGAAAAAAACATTTCACCACTAATGTCTTTGTACTCCTATAGAAAAAAAAAAAATCAACATTCAAACACTGATTATTTGGAGTTTTTTTTTACACATTAATTTGAAGTGATTCAATTTTATTTTTTCTAAGCATTTAGCTTAATAAGAGGGTTAAAATTTTAACATTCCATTAACAACCAATACTTCCTACTATGATATATATATACAAGTACATAATCTTCTTTTAACCATAGAAAGCATCAGCAAAAGAGAAGACAGACTGTTCCCAAATTCTCAGCAAGGCAGACAATATTCATGTTCAGAAAGATAGCCTACAATTTAGATTAGTGTTTACTATAGCACCTGAAGGCCTTCAAAACAGACTCCCTTGCCCTCAAAGCATGTATCACTAATCTGGCATGAATGGGTCAGGAGCGGGAGATGTCTAGCCCGGATCCCTTTCCTGCACAGTGGCTCATGGAAGACAAAGAAGTACGCTGAAGTCTACGTGGCTTTAGAAGAGTCTCATTTTATGTGTATGCATGTGTATGTGTGTGTGTGGTGTGTATGTATGTGTGTGTATATATATATATATATAGGCATATAAACAGTCACATTACAACTCTTTTCCAGACTACTAAAATGTAGTTATAGATTTTGCTTCTACAGACACACACACAAGTATATTTATAAACTAAGAAGTACAATTCAGGGCCCTCCCTGGTGGCGCAGCGGGTTAAAGCACTGCACTGAGAAACTAAAGCCACTTCCGCATGAGTTCGATCCCCGCCTGCCTGCCCCGGAGGTGACCACATGGCGTGGCAGACCTCTCCTGACCCGCCCACTGCTCCCCTCGGCAGTGTACTTCATCGATCTGCCTGTTCTGATTCCCGCTCTGTCTCTGGCGAATCCTCTCACCCTCCGCATCTCTGGCCTGTACCCCAGTTCTGTATGAATAAATAAATAAATCTTTAAAAAAAAAAAAAGAAGTACAATTCATCAAGTAGATGGGGACGGTACAGCGATAAAGGCAGCTGGGGTGGGGAAGGAGAAGAGACGGAGAGTAACCTATGCTTTAAGAGCTGACACCACATGGATAGAAATTTCATTGCCATCCAACTCAGTCTGTCCCTCCAACATCACACCACAATTTCCTAAAGGCAAAAATGGGAGAAAAACATGCATCTTAACTCAGAAGGGGCAAGGGTGTACTCGAGGAGAAGAAGCCACAGGCTTATCCCACTGGCTATCCAAAGGTTTGCTTCCACAAGCAATTCAGCTGTCACCAGAATTCCTCAGAACATTTATCTGGAGGTATAACTATTGCCATGGACCGTTCCCGACCTCCCTACATCCCATTCAGAAGTCTACTGTGGAAGAAGCAGTATATACTGAGCTCCCACCTCTGCTTCCTTAAAAGCACCCACTTTAGGGTCTCATCATTAAGGGCCTTCCATGCAGGCGCCATGCATCAATTTCACAGAGACATCATTTAAAGCCAAGGGCTCCTTCTAATGCCAGTAGGTTTTGGAAAATTCCAGCAGGTGATAACATAAAAAGTCTGCGTACAAGTGATTTTAGCCACTCAAGATTCAACTTCTGGATTAATAATTCAATTCTTTTTAAGAAATAAAGGGGACGTAACAGAAAAGGTTATCATAACTATCATTAAATGCATTTTCTAAAATTATTCTATTACATTTTTTAAAGGGTATAATTATAAATGTTTTTATGAGCAATTTACTGGAAAATTAAAAGTCCCTTAGTTTAAAACATAATTATTCCATCCCCCTGGCAAAGAATTTTATCCCAGCCAGTAGTTCTTTCAAACTACGGGGCATCATTTGTTCGCTTTGAAGAGCTGAGTCCACATAAGAAAAGTTGATCTGAGAATCAGTCTCTAGAAAGGGCACTAAATTGCCCGGCAAGAGCACCGAGCAGAAAGTGAATCAGCCAAGATTGAAGTGGGGTCTAGAGGCAAAGCACTTTCAAAGTCAAAGACTTATGTGGTTCTAGAAGTCCTCAGGGCTACAAATAAACTACAGGGCTTGTTAACTGATTTTAAGTCAATCTAAGCCAAGCTTCCAGAGGGGGTTCGATCTCAACCCAAGTGAGCCTTTTTTCAGTGTTAATCCCATCTTTCTGGTTTCGATTTTTCCCTTTGGTTGGCCTGCCCTAAAAGCCTTCACCCTCAGCAGTGGTGTTCCAAACTGACTGTGCGGCACCCCGCCCTGTGAGGATAACTTTAGTGAAGTAAAATATGTAAGCTTCTGGCATGCATATAATAACGAGGTTCTGGAAAAGGGTTTTTAACAACAGTTATGTCACAATGTTCATGGCTCCCTGAAGTCCCTGAAAGCCTTGTTAAATTAAAGATTCGCTGTGGTTTTTTCCGCTTCATTCTTACTTCCAATGTTGCCTCTTGCCTGTCTTTCCCCTCTTTCACTGTGCTGTAAAGATGGGCCTGAGTGACACCAGACAGACATCATTAATACCACCTAGAAAATGGAACAGTTTCATTAAAACTGCTAACGTGCTCCGCCTAGTTTTCAGGCTAAGGGGAGGGTGCCTTTGAGATTACAAAGTCACACATCTGGTTTTGGAAACTCAGGCACTAGCAGGGTACAGCCCATTCACAGGAGCATTCCCAGGAGGATGGAAATCAGCAAGTCTCCAGTCTACCTAAATGATGCCTCATGAGGTCACTTCAATGTCAGAAGAATCCAGCACACAGTTTCTGGCCCCTTCAAAAACTGGCTATCTGGAAGCTAACCCTGCTGGCTCTCTGGAAAGCAGCTCCCAAATCAGAAAGCGCCCCATTTCACCCAATGCCAAGAACTCCACACAAGTGTCCTTGGGTTTGAAAATGCTAATTGTAAGGTGATGATGTTTGTTTTTCCTTTTGAGTTGTGTGCCTTTATATTTTAAGTATTAAAAAGGCATAATCACCTAGTGTGTAGGTTAATTTCTTTCCGATATTGTAATTTATGCAACATTAATACTGGATGCCAGCTCCAATTTTCTTGCTGCTTACACTCTGGGAGCCGACTTGCATATTCTGCCAACTCCATTACATCATCTGAAAACCCAAACATTTCCCATTTTCAAATCACTCATCTACCAGGCATAGTTACACATTCGTTTTCTCCCTAGCTCACACAAAGATTGGTACCCCTGAAGAGCAGATGCTACATCTGAGGTTAAAGTCTGCAAATGCACATAATTTCTGGAAGCTATTACTACTGCTGTGTTAGCTAAAGGATGCCTCCATCTCTGACCTTCCTTTTTCCATTCAGACTGTTATATAACCTAGTGCCTGCGTGCAGGATGTGAGTTGAGTGTTTGGGCCTCACCTCTTCTCCCTCCCCCATTAAAGCTCCAAAAAGAAGGAGGGATAGACAAGGGGTTGGTCCGGAGAAGAGTGAGTAGGGGGTGATCCTCTAGGGGGATAAGGGGATATAGGTCAGCAGGTCAGCTGTGCAAGATGCATCCCACTCCTACTTTGTGCCTCTCCCCCTCTTGCTGAGCCTAGAGGGCTGGTGGGACTGAATGCCCCAGTGGTTATATAATTTGCAAGAACAGCAAGTTACGATTTGCTAGTTGGTTCTGCAGCCTGCCACCCTGATCTCTTGCAGGAACACCTTCTGGCAAAAATGACACCTGAAGATGCTAATAACACAAGAAAGGAGGGGGGTTAGAAAAGAGGGGGGTGGCAGCACAATTCAGAAATTAGTAATGCTTCTTATATACTATGTGGGCCCCCCCCACAACACTCCCCCAAAAGCCTCAGAAACACATGAAGGGGATTTTCTCCAGTGTTTCTGATTAACCCTGTTACATAACCCGCTTGCATTCCAAATCCACCGTCTCAGGGTCTAAATATACTCTTGCAGCCAAAAGCTCTCCACACACAAACTCACCCAGCTAGCGGCAGGTCCCGGCCCCCAATCCTGATACCCTTCCTTCTACTCTTGGCCCTCGCTGCCCCCTCCCACCAAACCGAGGTTCTGCGTGTTCACTCTTCAGAAATCGCCTTTAATTAAATGTTTTTCTCGCGTGTGTCATCCTGATGGCTTTTACTGTACTCGAATTCCGTGAATGGGAAAGCGCCCGGACAGGGGGTGTGGCTAAGGTGGGGGTGGGGGTTGGGGGATACTGTAAAACAGCCGGCACACGATCAGCCATATTCCTACCAACTACAACATCGAAAGGAAGGGAACGGTTCCCGGGACACCCCCTTCACCTGTCCCAGTCCTTCCCAATCGCTGCCAGAAGCCCAGTGGCAAAGGAGGGGGGCACGCTGGGCCAGAGCCCAAGCCCGGACTGGACAGCCTCTCTGTCCCCAGCCCAGGGCGGGTAGAGCAAGCCCATTTCCTCCAGAGTGACAGGCGTGATTTATACATTATTTACAACAGTAATTAAAGTCGTAGCTTCCTCCAGTTCTTTGCAAACTCCAGGCGAATATACATATTCCTCCATCCCAAGAAAAATCCCACATCAGATTCCGACCCTTTAAGGAAAGAAGGAGAGTGATCTTTCCCTCACACTCCACTTTAACTAGGAAAAAGCAAGGAAGGGGCAATGGAGCTCCCCCGACCTCTTGCCGCCCCCACCCCCGAACAAAATGAAGTGTGAAAAATCGCCCTGGGAGAGGGGAACAGGGTTCGCAGGATCCAACAACATCCAACTAGCACTGACCATCCCCAGATTTGTGCAGAAATGCTTGAAACCTCAGAGGGGGAAAGATTCCCTGGGATGAAATAAGTTTGGGTGCCTTTCGATCTTTCTTTTTCAGCTTGTTTGCTTTTATAGACGCTCACTCCGAATGCGCGTGGAGCGCCCTGCAGGACCGCCGCCCTGCGCGCCGGTGCGCACACGCCCCCCGCCAGCCTGGGCGCTGGGCTGCGAACCCCAGGGCTACAAACTTGCACACCTCCCCTCACCGAGCCCGCCAGACAACTTGGCGAACACCTCACGCACCAGCACCGCGCTTTCTCCAGCTCTTCCTCCAAATCCCAAACACCGCCGTGTTCCAGAGAAGGTGCCCTGCCCACGTCGCCCCCAGATCCTGGAGCGCCCCTTTCCCATCCCGGGCTTCCCCTATCGCTCCCTCCTCCCTCCACCCTCAAGCTCCACAGGGGGTCCAATACACCCCGATTCGAGCAGCCCTGGCCGAAACTGTCAAGAGGAGAAAAGGTAAAGGGGGAGGAGGGTAGCCATAAACAGATCCCCCCCCTTCTTAAAAGGACACTGCCGCTTTAAAAGTTTCTTTCCCTGGCCCCCACTCGCCGGTCCTCCGTATTTTGGGGGGGCGCATTTAAATTCGGCAATACGGTTTTCCTCCTCTTTTGCAGGAAAATCAAAGCCAGGGGGTGAGCCCGCCGGCTGTCAACCCTCCTGCCGCCTTCCCCGCCCCCCTTTACTCCCGCAACCCGAGAACCGGCTGCAAAAGTTTGCAACATTTCTGGGGGGCGGAGGGGGGAGGGGCAGGGGTTGCTCCGGACTCAGGGACCCGCTGCAGGCTCGCGCGCGGCCCCGGACCCCGCGCCCCGGGCGCCCGCTCCCGGCCAGCCCCCGCTCCGCGCCGGGGCTCCCGCCGCCCCCTCCTCAGCCCCTCTCCCAGCCTCCTACCTCTGCTGGTGCTGGAATAGCTCTGTCTGCGCACCGGAGCGGGCGGCTCGCTCTTGCGGGCGGATTCCTGGTTCAGCGGGGTCTCCCTGGAGCCGGCTGCGGCGTCCGCGCCGCTGCTGCCCGGCTCGCTGGCGGCGGGGTCGGGGGCTGCCGGAGCTGACTCCATGTTTTTTCCCAATGTAGAGATCGCTGGAGATGGCGAGCTCTGAGACTCCCTCTATCTTCTGTTTTCAGAGCAACTCTATGGTACCAAAAAAAAAAAAAAAAGGAGAAGGAGGCCGGGGAGAGCAGGAGGGAGAGAGAGAGAGAGCAGGCGGCGGCGGGCGAGAGAGAGCGCGAGGGAGCGCGCGGAGTGTGTCTGGGTGGACGTGTGTGTGCGCCCGAGAGGGGATGGGAGGCGGGTCTGGCCACAGGCAGCGCTAGCGAGAGCTTCTCCAGCCGGCCCCCACACCCACATTCCCCACCCTCCAGACCCCAGACCGAGAGCCACAGACTGGCTGCCAATTTTGGGAGGTGGGGAAAAGAGGAAAGGAGGAGGGGAGAGCTTCCGATGCCCCAGTCTTCCCCTTTCCAGCCCAGGGACAGAAATTAAGATCTGCGAAATGATTCGGTGCCTACTTCTGAGACTCTCTCAGGAACAGAACTCGTCCCCAGCCACAGCCAACCTGGGCAGAGGCGAATCCGATTACCCATGGGGAAATCATACAAAGGTAGCTCCTGCCAGCCAAGGACTGAGAAACTAAAAAGGAATTAGACATAGTTGACACCCCAAGGAAGGCGGAGGATGGGAGGACGTGGCACTTTTGACTTCGGAATGGGACGTCCAGTGGGTTTCCAGTCTTGGTTACAGAGCACATTTGTGTCTAAAACAGATTGTGTTCGTCTGGAATGGCTAGAAAAGCCAATATCTGATGTGTTTAAAGAAGTCATTTTCAGCTCCTTTGCTCTTTCCTCTTGGAAGGATCCAGAAACCGTTTGGCAGGGCACTTTGCACTGAAGGAAACTTTGGCCTGTTGGGTTGATGGGTCTCTGGGCCGAGTGAAATATGCCACACTGCCTCTATTTCATGTTTGGCTGCTAATTGTCAATCCCCATTGGTGCTTTTGCTACTGACTGTTCGGTCTCGTCAAAAAACAAACATACATATATTGGCAAGGTATTAATAATGTATTAATAATGCATGATAAATGCAAGGTATTAATAATGCATGATAAAATTCAGAAAATTAACCATCAGTTAAAAAGTCACATCAGTGTGGGTATCATTCTACAACCCTTCTGCTGAAACACCCTATCACTAGTAGATACTTATTGAAACCTAAGAAAAGTAGGGGATTGTACAGTACTACCTTGACCCCAAACTCCAGTATGAAGGAACAATATTAAGTTAAATGGGCAGCAAACACTCAGATGGTAGTAGCCTGACATTTTTAACACACCCCCATCTTCCTTTCAGAAGGCTCACAAATTTTGACAATAAAAAATATTATTACATACCAGAAGGTGGCATAAATATGTGTCTTTATAGGGTGGAGTGGGGAGGGAATTGGGGAACATTTTGCTTTTGCTAACTTCCTGGTTTGGAAAATGCTCTTTAAAAATAAGGTGGTGGGGGGTTAGTTAGAGAATAACTTCAGAGGAAACTCCATATGCCAAACTTCACATATGGTTTGCATTACTGTTACTGATCTTGGTTGATTTCAAATACACAATGTTGTTTGCTATGGTGTGTGTGTTAATCAGCAGAACCTGTAGTCCACTTTTTCAAGTGATGCAAATAAGATGTTTAACAGTTCTGATACCTTAATCCAGTCTCTGCAAGGCTCTCTGGCTTTAGCCTATCTATTGGCACCTACGGACAATGTTATGGTTGTCTCCTCCATCCCAAATAAAATGTATGGGTTTCCCCATACATCAAAGCACAGTTTCCAGAGCAGCGTTAACAACATTTTCAAGTGGTTAGTTAGTCTATTAACTAACCCTTAATGCAACTGACATAGTTCATCACACTTGACTTTTCTAAGTAAACTAATATGTCACAGTGCAGAGTTTAATAAACAGACTCTTCTGGGACAGAGAAGATCTTAAAATACACCTACTACTACCCCATATTTGTTTTTGAATATTAAAAATTACATTTCACAGGAAATTTCACCAGTAATTCTTCTTGGGATACAAATTGCTTCAGAAATATCCCTGACTCCTTTTTTGGGATTAGTAATAACTTGTTAACATTTTTAAAATTAATCTATTCCCTGGCCTTTCAACTGGTTCCTTTACTTTGCTCCTTTGACTAAGGAGCAAAATGCTATTTGCTCACCCTGTTTAGACCTTCCTGAAAATGGCCCTGGTGATCTTAGTCAATTAAGATAGAGTTTGCATTACCTTTAGCAATAGATTCCAGTTCCAAAAAGCCATTTCTCCTCACTCACTAAAACAATTACTGCTTCTGCAATTTAAAACAATTGGGAACTCAAGTGCTTTCCCCAAGGGAAAAATAAAAGTGAGTTAGATACATTCCTTGACTGTCAATCATTGTTACTAAAGTGTAAATTACCTGGATTGAGGAAGCATTTGAAACCTAAAAAGCACAATGGCTAGGTTTAGACTTCTTTCTTCCTTCATGCCCCTTCCTTGATTACTAATTAAAGTTTTACAATTTTCCAAATATTTGGAAAGATGGAAGCTTTCCTTAGATTGCTCATTGACAAACACAATAGTGTTTGCTTAAATATGGTTATTTCACTTTGCACTACTGAGTTCTCTGACAGAAGCTGGCTTTCGAGAACATTGATCTATGGAAAGATAACCTAAATACAGTTTTCATCACTCCTCCATCCTGTCCCAAACTTAACAGGATTCTTCCTACCTCCTTACCTATCACAGGCTCCCCTTTGCTGGTATTACTTCTTTCTAGTTACTGCAAGGTAAGTCAGAGTTAGCTTTGACTTCTCTCACTCTGGCCCCTAGGTCTCCACTTTCTAACATACTTGCCTGCCAAGTGCTGTAAATTCTACCTCTGTGACATCTGCCCCTCCTTCTGCGGCCACCACTCCAGTTCCTGACAGTACCGCTCTCCAAAACCATGTGTAACCTTGCAAATAACTGGTCTTTTGTCCTAGAACCATTCGAATCCATCCCAGATAACACTGCCAAGTTAATTACCCTGAACTATAGCTCTCATTTCCCACCAAGTCACCCCCCTGCTTACAAGACTTTAATGGCTCCCCATTGCCTATCCAATTAGCTACTAACTAGTCAACACGTATTCAAGGCTCTACCTCACTTGTCGTTGCACTCCTGCACGAGAGTTGGCAAATCCATCTCATCTCATGAGTCAACTTTTGAGGTTGCTTGGACAGGTGTGGACTGTGATTGATTAATTCTGTCTTTCCATGGGTAGAGGCTTGGAAATGTGACATTCAACCAGGAATTTGCCAAACTGCCTTCCATCCTTACATAATCCCTGAAATCCATGTGTAATCCTCAAACCATGCCACGGGCTGCTTCCAACTCCTCCTTAAATCCCTTCTTCCAAAACATCCTTTCTGTCTTCTCTGTTTCTTGAAACCCTACATTTCTTTCAAGGTTCATCCTAAAAGGCAACTCTTTTGCAGAACTTCCCCTGATTTACTGCAAAGCAAATATTTAAACTGTCTTAGTATTTTGCACCCCTCTTAAGACACTTGTAATACTCTATCTCCTTGACTATGGTTGAACATTTGCCTTACCCTCCCTGGGGTGAAAAAAAAGGAGCCCAGAGTAAGTATTTACTAGAATTAGTGGAGTTGAAGAACGGAATTGATTAAACCAATCAGGAGGCAGCATGTCCACACAGTGATTTCATTATACCACAAGAATGAAAACCTAAGCATTTCAACTTTCAATCACTTGAAATAAGTCTTCCCTTCCAGGATAAAAGATTAGTTGACATGTATGGGCTGTTAAAATTTATATATGCAAAAAAAGGTTGACAGTTATTTTCTTAGCATTTCTTAGAGATGGAGAGAAGGAAAATTATGGAAATATATAGTAGTTTCCTTGGGAGAGGGGAGCTTTCTACAACATGCCTAAGAACAAAGAAGAGAGAAAATTAAAATCGAGTGCCCAGACAAGTTTCCTTTCTTTCAAAGAAGCATCAAGAAGCTAAAGCTGGACTACCTAAAGAAAACAGAGGAAACTCAAATAAAAATGTAGCACTGCTCTTGGGCACGGGAGGTGGGGGAGCTCCCTTCTTGCCACAAGAATCATAGTCACCTTAGGTCAACCAGGAAGGTCCAGGTGAACAGGAATGTTTTTAAGTCAGAGAAGGAATGGAATATGCCTCCAGTTGTCTTGGGTGGAAAGAGAACTTGACAAACACTAAGAAAGAGGAAGATTAAAGTGTGCAGCCTCCCTAAATGATCCACTCCGCCCCTCTCCACAGTTTATAGATAAGGAAACTAAACTGCAGACAAATGGCATGCTCAAGATCACCCAATTAATCTGTGGCAAGCTGTGGTAGCCTGCCTGAATTCTGCCTGCTGCACACCTCCTGGAAGTGTAGCAAAGGATAATCATTTCCATGTCTAGAGATGATAGTGTTAGGAGGGTTAGATGAAATGACACTTCCAAAATGCTTATGACTCAAAAATTTGCTAGTAGATTTATGTACATTACAGAATTCACTAAAAATACTGTGTAAAGTTGTATTTTTAATACAGTTGCCACTACATGTGGCTATGGAGTACATGGCATGTGACTAGTCCAAATTGAAGTATATGATAATTGTTAAAATTCGCATTAGATTTTAAAGACAGTGCAGAAAGAGGTAGTGTCTTCATAATGATCTTGTGTTGATTATATTGCAAAATGACAGTGGTTTAGGTATACTGAGTTAAATGAAAAGTATTATTAAAATTAATTTTATCTCCTCTAACTTTTTAAAATCAAGAAAATATGAAACGACTGAATGCTTTACATTATACACCCATAGGAAAGTACTGGGATGAAATATATCATGCAAAGAGTAGGTATTATAGTGATTGAATTATAATATAATTATAATATTTGCTAGGGCTTAGTGGGGGGGCACATTGGGTCAAGAATTAACATTACTTTTGTCCTTTTACAAAATCTTAATTACACACCTGCTCTTTGCAGGGCGTTATACTAGGTACTAAGGAAACCAAAGACAAAGCTATTGTATCTCACAGAGAAGGTAAAACATGGATACTGACACTGAGTGGCATTCAATGATGAGGCTTAAAGTTCTGAAGAGACATCTTCACCATCCTCATGAAGAAAGATGCAAATACCAAGGGCCTTAAGGATCCTAAGGACAAGTCTCCCAGCTTCACCCAGGGAAAAGGGAAGTGACATGACACTGAGATCTGTGCCCTTGACAGAACTTTTGTGATCCTGCTGAATTTGAGCTCGCCAATCTCTGACTAGCTTTGAAAAACTAAGGGTAAAGAGGGCTAGGTGAAGTCCTGTTAGGACAGGGACTTTATCTCACTGTTCCCTGGTGTACCCCAGTGTCAAGCACTGCATCTAAGACATAATCAATGCAGTATTGGTCAACTAAATTAATGAATGATGAGGTGTGAGTGTGTGTGTGTGTGTGTGTGTTTTAAAGAAACACATCAAACAAAGGAGTACAAATGACCGCATACCTAGCAGATTCAAGATACTTTCTTTTGACTCATCTTGACCTAGGTTAGGCTACTTCACTTTGCCATGAAACTATTTATGTCCCTTAAGTTCCATCTTTCCACCTATAAAATAGACACAATGAGCTTTCACTTTTTTCTCCACTAACAGCGTAGTTTAGTTGGCCTGTAGAATGGAAGCGTCTTGGAAATTCTCAAGTAGTTACTCCAGTTATGTCATATTGTGTCAGCGAATGTCATTGGCACCAGCCACATGTGACTACTGAACTCTCCGGCTAGTATATTTGAAGATTTTTGTTTTTTTAAAAGATTTATGTATGCATGCATATAAGAGCTGGGGTACAGGCTAGAGTTGAGGGGAGTGAGAGGATTCACCGGAGACAGAGTGGGGAACAGAACAGGCATAACTACTAAAATACACTGCTGCAGGGAGCAGTGGGCAAGACAGAAGAGATCTGCCATGCCGTGTGGGTCACCGTCCTGGCCAGGGATTTAACTCTTGCTGCAGTGGCTTCGGACACCTTCATAGTGCTGTGTTTTAACCCCTTGTACCACCAGGGAGGGTCCAATTTTGCCTCCTTTGAAGCAGACCACTTTAAAGAGCAGTTTTAAGTTAAGCAAATATGAACAGAAATTACTGAAACTTCCTAAATTCTTCTGACCCCACTTATGCACAGCCTCCCCTCCTAAAGCACCTCCACCAAAGTGGTATCTTTGTTATACTCAATGAATTTACAACTACACATTGTAATCACCCAAATTCATAGTTTACCTTAAGATTTACTCTTGGTGATATACATTCAATAGGATGTATAATGTATAATGACTTGTATCTACCACTATGGTATCATACAGAATAGTTTCGCTGTCCTAAAAATTCTCCAGGCTCTAACTTTTGTCCCTTCCCCTGCCACCCTCTTCATCCTGGCAAGTGCTTATCTTTTTACCATCACAATAGTTTTGCCATTTGCAGAATGTGACATAGTTAGGATCACTCAGTATTCCACATCGTTCTTTTGGATTAGCTTCTTTCACTTAATAATATGAGTTTGCCATTCCTTCTTGCTTTTTCATGGTTTAAATTAGTTTTAGCACTGAATAATATTTCATTGTCTGGATGTACCACAGTTTATCCATTCACCAACAGAAGAATATCTTTGTTGCTTCCAAAATTTGTCAGTTACAAATCAATTTTGCCAACTATATACAAGTTTTTGTAGAGATACCATTTATTTTTTTAAAGATTTATTTATTTATCCATACAGAACTGGGGTACAGGCCAGAGATGTGGAGGGTGAGAGGATTCACTAGAGACAGTGGGGAGCAGAACAGGCAGATAGATGAAGTACACAGCTGAGGGGAGCAGCGGGCAGGTCAGGAGAGGTCTGCTGCACCATGTGGATCTCCTCGGGGCAGGCGGGGATTGAGCTCATGCGGAAGTGGCTTAAGCTTCTTAGTGCCATGCTCCAGCTTGCTGCTCCACCAGGGAGGGCTGAGAACCATTTTCAATGCCTTTGTATAAACATCAAGGAACCCATCTGCTGGATCATATAATGAGAATACCAGGTTCAGTTTCTTACCCAAGAAACTACCCAATTGTCTTCCAAAGTGGCACAACCAATTTGTAGTCTTACCAATGAGAGATCTTGTAGCTCCACATCCTCACCAGCATTTGGTGGTGCTGGTGTTCTGGATTTTAATAGCCTTGTTGTTTTAATTTGCATTTTCCTAAGGCCTATAATGTGATGTATCTTTCAGATGTTCAATTGCCATCTATATATCTTCTTTGGTGAAGTGTCTGTTAAAGGCTCTGGCCCATTTTTTTTTTAATAGTGCTATTTTCTTACTATTGAGTTTTAAGGAATTTTTAAAAAAGATTTATTTATTTATGCATACAGAACTGAGGTACAGGCCAGAGGTGCTGTGAGAGGCTTCACCAGAGACAGAGTGGGGAGCAGAACAGGCAGATCCACTGAAATACACTGCTGAGGGGAGCAGCAGATGAGAGGAGAGGTCTTCCGTGCCTCTTGGCTGGGGATAGAACTTGTGCTAAAACGGCTGCTTCTAGCTTCATAGTGCTGTGCCTTAACCCTTTGCACCACCAACGAGGGCCCAGTTTTTGTTTTTTTTTAAGATTTATTTATTCATACAGAACTGGGGTACAGGCCAGAATGCAGAGGGTGAGAGGATTCACCAGAGACAGAGTGGGGAGCAGAACAGGCAGATCGACGAAGTACACTGCTGAGGGGAGCAGCGGGTGGTCAGGAGAGGTCTGCAGTACCATGTGGATCACCTCTGGGGCAGGCGGGAATTGAACTCATGCGCAAGTGGCTTAAGCTTCTTAGTGCTGTGCTTTAACCTGATGTGCCACTAGGGAGGGCCAAGGAGGCCCCAGTTTTAAGGACTCTTTGTAGTATTTGGATAAACTCTCTTATCAGATGTGCCTTTTGACATATTTTCTCCCAGTTTGTGGCTTGACTTCCCATTCTTTTGAGATTGTCAGAAAGGAAATTTTTATTTTAATGAAGTCTAACTTCATAATTCTTTTATGGATTGTGCTTATGTGTGATAATTGTTACTGTCAGGACCTCCTCAGTAGGCAGGGGTTAAAGTCTCAGCCTTAAGAAGCTGCCTCCAGCTATTGCAGCATTAGTTTGATCCCCAGCCAGGGAGCTGACCCACATGGCACAGCAGACCTCTCCTGTCTTGCCAGCTGTTCCCCTCAGCAGTGTATTTCAGTATCTCCACCTGCTCTGCTCCCCACTCTGTCTCTGAATCTTCTTACCCTCCCAAACCTCTGTCCTGCACCCCAGTTCTTGTATGCATAAATAAAAAACATCTTAACAATATTTTTTACATGTCATGACTATGAAGAGGCCTTCTAGATTTTCTTCTATGTTATTTTCTAGGAGTTTTATATTTTTGTATTATACATTTTGTTATATATAACTCCATTTGGAGTTAATTTTGATGTAAGATAGAAATCTGTGTCTAATTTCATTGTGTAGCAGGTAAATATCCAATCATTCCAGCACTATTTGCTGAAAAACAATCTTTTCTTCATTGTATTGCTTTTGGTCCTTTGTTAAAGATCAGGTGACTAAATAAGGTGGGACTATTTCTGTTTTTGTTTTGTTTTGTTTTGTCTGTTCGATTAGTCTATTCTTCTATTCTTTACCAATGCTACACTGTCTTGATAACAGTAGCTTGGAACTGAAATTTTTATTTTATTTAACTTTATTTTATTTAATGTCAATCAACATAAATTTAAGTAGTCACATGCTATTAGTGCAGGCTTTCAAGTTTTTATCCTTTGAACTTCTGAATCACCCCATATGAATATTTGTTAATAGATTTTAGATAATATGTTTTACACCTGCGATGGAATGATGCTTTGGGGGAATCTAAAATAAATGAGGCAGATTTTACATTCTTTATGAGGATACAAAAGTCCATTCAAGTTCAAGTCCATCGGCACCTGAACTGGAATATACAAAGTTCTGAGTATCACAGGACAGGTTTAGGTAAAAGATTAAGCCTTCCAAAAGAGCCAGTGTTACTGGTGAAGAAGTCAAGAAAAGCTTTTTTGAGTTGCTTTCCCCAGACTCAAGATACAAATTTGGACTAGAGATACAAATTTGAGAAGTGGTTATGGGAATAGATGAGCTTTTTGCAAAGAGAGCTGAATCCATTTGTATTCTCCAGGTGCACCTAAGCTTAATGTTGCACACAGACATTTTTCCTCTTATGTAGAATCCTCCCTGTGCAAGGGTATGTCCCAGACAGACTATATCTCACACATACAAGTTTTCACCCAACTTCAGTGGTTCTCACAGTGTGGTTCCTTGACCAGCAATGTTAGCATCACCTGGGTATTGGTGGGCTCCAGATTCCCTAGTCTCACCCTAGATTTACTTAGTGATAAATTCCAGGGGTGGAGTCCAGTAATCTGAGTTGTAACAGGCTCACCCAATGATTGTTACATGCTTAAGTTTGAGAACCACGACACCAAATTCAAGGCCACCTGATTTATAAATGCACATATATGAACCTGAAAAAGTGTCCTAAAAAAGAGCTCTTCTCAGGAAAGAGAAGATTCAGGCCTCTGTGTACTTACTTGACTCTGCCTGTGATTCTGGCCCAAGAACAGATTTCCCTGTACCAAGTCAGGACTGACCATCACTAATACTAGGCATGTCTCATTATTTCGGTGGTAGATATATTCAGAGCACTTTTTTCTGTTCTTCTACAAAAACTCCAAAAGAGTTAAAATTTAATTTAAAAAAAGAAAAGGAAAGGAAAAGAAAAAGCTATCAAGCTAGCCTGGGGCACTGATGATTCAGAATGCCAGTTCTGCCCTGCTGAAGATAGATATTTAGATGGAAGGCCTGTGTGAAACTGAGTAAGAATTCAGCAGGAAATATTTTCTGCTTAACAGATCAGAAGGGTGACAAAGACAGCAGCACTGCTCCAAAAAGCTACATCATAGTAGATGTTATGGGTCAAACTTTCCTTTAGAAAGAGTTCTCAGCTGTGCCTATCACTCATGTAGGAAGAAATGCAATTAGCCCCCAATGTAGTCTGTCATCTCACTAAGTAATGCTTTTCTTTCTATTTTAAGTTTATCAGTTCTTATTACACAACAATGCTGAATAACAAACCATCCCCCTACTCCGTGGTCTATAGCAACAAGCCTCCCCCGCCTCATTTCATGTCTGCAGGCAGAACAGGTTTCAGTTGGCTTGGGTCCAGGTGCCTGAGTGGGTTCAGGTCTGCTCTGTATGCCCATTCTTGAGACAGTGGTTAACTGAGGCCTGCTCAGCTTAGGGCCAGAAATGCAGGCACACAAACTCATCCATCAAGCCCAAGTCAAGCCTTTGTAAACATCACTCTGGGTAGATCCCAATAGCTTAAGTAAATCTCATGGCCAGCTCCAAAGTCGAGGGGTAGGGAAGCACCTCTGCCCTACAAGGGATTAGGGCCAGGTGAGAACGAGTGGTGGTGCTAAGTGGGAATGAGCAACAGAGACCTAGCATTCAGCCGCCAGAGGAGCTGGTTTCTGTATAAACCAAAGAGTCTCAAGTTTGGCTGTACAAGGTAACTGCCTGGAGAGTTTTGTAAAGGTATTTACTCCTGGGTTTTATCCCCAGAGATTGTGGTTTCATTGGTTTGGGGTGCAATCCAGGCTGGGAGTGATTAATCTCCCCAGGTGAGCAGCCAAGTCTGAGAATCACTGGTGTCAAACCAAAAGTATTGATTAAGCAAAGGGGATTTTCACCACTGCTTTGGGGAGGTCCCTTTCCTATTTACTTTAGGAACTCCCTATGTATTAAGATCTTCTCTAGTTAAAGCAAATTACCGTTTTAGACACAATCTCAGTTCCCTCCAGTGAGCAGCCTCAGGTCAGATTCATAAGAAGGTATCATCAGAGATTTTCTTAGTGTTGCATTTTAATGAATTGATGGGTGACTCTGTCTGTTATTTATCTATCTCAAAGTGAAAACACTAGTGTGGGTGTTAATTGCTAAATATCTACATTGCTAGAGAACTCCTGTTTGGAAGATCTGAATCTTGCTATGTGAGAAGCCAGGCTCCACCAGGACACTTGTGTAGCTAATGTACCATTTACTTGTATACTTTCTACAGGTATGTGCATTGAAGAAGATTTCCTTTAATTGGGGGGAGGGTGCCTCTGGTACTCAATGTTCTATAAATACATAGAAGTTATAAATATATTCATAACTGCTCTTATAAAGATATGCCCTAAAGGCTTTGTTTTCTGCAATGCATTTTGGAAAAGGGATACCTAAGGCTAATAAATCAACAGTTGGTTTGTTGCAAACCATGCATATTCCCAGCAGAGTTTTTGTCACTCAAGGGTCATTTTATATTTTTGTCTTAAAATTTGCATGTCACTTACCCCATCACTAATTTCATTCCACAGGTTTCTCTTTGGGATCTTCCTAAGCCTCTGTATGATGCTGTGGGGAAGAAAAAAAATTACTGCATCATACCACTACCGTGTACCGCCATTTCTGCCTTTTTTCCTGTGTGGAAAGATAATCTTTCTATGACCAATCATGCTTTGGAAAACTCTTCATGTCTTTCAGGAATTGTCTAGGTAGAGTGATCTGCCTACAATTTCCAATATGTTGTCTGGCTCATAGACGAATTCAGTCATTAATAAAATAAAGAAAACATTGGTTTGCATATTATTTTCTTCCTCAGTTGTTTGTTGGTTATCCCGATGCCTGAAATTTTTGAATAACCAATCAAAGTGTTCCTTTTTAGATGAAATTCCATAATGCTATGGCTAAGTATGGATGCACATGCAGATGGGGGAGGGGCAGTGCTGTCTAGGGCAATAAAAATGTTGAAGAAGTAAAAGACACATCTGCTTACAGATGAGTCACTGGGAACATATTGGATACATTTATCAGAGTAGGAAGCACTATAGAGTCAATAACATTTCAGTTTGACACTTAACTTCACATGGAAAAGTTAGATCTACAAATATTTTCTTCCTGGGGACATGTTGTCATAATAAAGAAAATAAAGCCTTAGGTCTACACAGCTGTTACCCTTTGCATCTGTTCCATGATGACATGATTACAACGGGTGTATCATGAACTAACCACTGTTTCATTGCAGGAAGCCAAAAGCAGGAGTCTTAAACCTACTGCCAAAAAGCTGTGCAAACTTGGAGAAGCTGCTAAATATCTCTGAGCTTTAATTTTCTCAAGTGATGAACTAGAGATAGCCAAGGTATTCCACTGCCTATAAAGCCTGGCACTTAACAAAAGATACTATATTAGAGGAATCTGAGTTACAAAAAATGGATAAAGGCAGATATTTCCTGAAAAAATGTTATGGGTGGAATGTTCTGGTACTGAGAAAGTTCATTAAAAAGAGAAATAAAACTGAGGATTCTGAATAGGAAGGATCCTCAAGTGTCAGTGGGGAAATTAGGCAGGTCAGTGAGGATTTAGCCAAAGTCACTCACAGACTTGGTGTGTGAATGGAAGGGCCCCACACCCCTAAACCCCATTTGGCTCCCTTCCCTCTGCCATGGATTGCTCACTGGCCCAAATTTAGCAGTGCTCTGCTCTCCTCATTTCATTGACAAAGGTCACTTTACAGCACCATTTGTTTAAGGGTGAGCAAAAAGATCTGTGAAGACTTACACCAGCTATAAAATGGGACACATTACCCCAAAGAATCTGACCTCAAAAGGGGTCAATGTCTTAGAGTCATTGTCAGCCTCACTTTGAACAGAATTTAACAAGATCTAGCAATCATCTGCTGTCTACACAAAATGATCAGGCTGGATTTAATATGGACATGAACCATTAGGGCAAAGAGTGGCCCACTTTAGTTTTGGAGGTGCCCCCAAGGAAATACAGTGAAGACTACATGCATACTGGCTGTGGCTTCAGCAGAAAAATCAACATGTCTTAACCTCCACTAGGTGTATTACCTATATCATCACCATGCTAAGAACTAGGTGGTAGAATCCCCACTTACATTCAGCAACTACAGTCTTGATGTCAGTCCAATTCTAGAGTTCATGATTTTTCTATGACACATTTTCTCTCTAATGCAAAAATAATAAAGTCAAAACAACGTGAAGCTTCAATTTCAGGTTAGGAGAAAGATAAAGTAAAAAAGAAAAATAAATGGTTACTGGAAATAAACAAGAATCAAGGATCTCAGCACACATTCCTGATCTTCTTGATCATCCTTCACATGTGCTGGATATTATGAACAGCTACAACTTATAGCTGCCGAGCACTCAGCCTTCAAGTGTTTTAAACATATTTCCCACTCTACAGAGAGTCCCCAAGCAACAATGCAACAAGGCAGCTATTGTTAGAATTCCCTGTTATGGAAACTGAGGCACAGAGAGAAGATAAGCAATGTGACCAAGATCATACAACTCAACGGTGGCAGAACTGATGTCACAACTCATCTGCCCCCCACTTCCAAATCTCAGACCAACAGCAGCTGCCTTTCACCCCCTAAGGCACCTGTTTAGAATGGTTGAGGCTTTCTGGACAAATCACAGATGTCCTGGACATCAGCTTCCTCGACAGTCAAATAAGGAAGTTAGTCTCAATGCCAGGTCTTTTCTAAATCCAACATTTTCTGGTTCTAGGTAAGGAAGGAGGATCCAGAAAAAGATAGGGTTACAAAGAAACCAGAGTAGAAGGGAAAGAGGTAGAAGAAGAAGAGCAGTAGCTTGGGGTAAAGCCAAGCCCCCCCAATACTCCAGTATACCTCACCCTCCTGCTACGGTTCTTCCCCAGAGGAATCATCCCTCACCTTCGTCGGCAGAATTCTTTCAAGCAAAGGGCTCTGGCCTTGGAGGGCTTGGAGAGCCAGAACATCTAGCTTTGTATTTAGGGTATTAAAAACAAACAAACAAACAAACAAAAAAAACTGGTTCAAATGAGACTTTCACTATGGCCTCAGCTAAGACACTGCTTTCCTGGACCTCCGCTCCTTATTTCAGAAATTATGGGCTCAGTAACCATGAAGGTTCTTTTTCTTTTATAGACATTGATTTTGTGGGAAGAATCTTCCATCCTCTCCAGTACTTCCTCTACAAACTCTGACATTTTTATAGTAAGGCCTGCCCAGATGTATATAATGCCATCACCCCTCATTAATCATTCATTTATTCATGCAATTACATGATCAGTCCTTCCATTGACAATTTTTTAGGGCATTATTGAAGCAAAAATAAGGTTAGTTACCATTTATGGTGGGCCAGGCATTTTACTATTTACTGAGGATAAAAGTGTGACAGCCTGGAGTTTCAGCTTAAGAAGTTATCTAGTGAGATAGATAATGAAGTGGTGTGGGATGTGATATCAGCTATGCATATGAATTATTGTATCAGTTTGTCCCATTCAAAAAGACCATCATCCATCAGAACTTCCATGAGCAAATATGTTATAGAAAAAGCAGAGCTTTAGAATCTCAGAACCTTAGTTCAAATGACTACCTCTGTCTCAGTTCATGTTTTATTTCAAGAAACAGAATATCAGGCTTCCCTGGTGGTACAGGGTTAAAGTCTCATCGCTATCAAGCTATCGCCAGCCACTGCAGCACAAGTTTGATCTTGGCCAGGGAGGTGACCCACATAGTATGACAGACCTCTCCTGATCCACTGGTTGCTCCCCTCAGCAATGTATTTCAGTCCAACTGCCTGTTCTGCTCCCCACTCTGTCTCTGGTGAATCCTCTCACACCCCACCCCCTATTCCTATACCTCCCAGTTCTTATATGCATAAATAAAAAAAAATAAATCTTAAAAATAACACAACCACCAGGGCATCCAATTCAAAATGACTTAAACAAGTAGGAAAAAAACTTATCATGATGCAAATAGTTCTATGATAGGATGGTCCTGCTGTTGGTTAATTCTGTCCTTGATGATGTGAATGGGGTCCTTTCTATCCCCCAACTCTAAATACTCTGAATGTCACTTGGGGCCTCATGATGACAAGATGGCTGCTGCTGCTCTAGGTGTCATGGCCAACAGAAGAGGGCTAACTTGTTCTTTGCTATTTTTTATTAAAAAGAAAGAACAACCCCCCTGTAACTCTTCATGCCCATTGGCCAGACTAAGTCATAAGCCCACTCATAAATTAACCGATTAAAAGAGGATTTTAAAAATGTAGAAAATTTCCTTTATTTTTCAATAAAAATTAAGTAATTAAAAAAAAAAAAAAAGATTGGGAGTACCAGAACTGACTTAGGCTAATGGAAACTGATTCAAAGTTGGATGGTCACCTTCCCTGTGGAATGGCTACCTATGCACATGTGCAGTTTTATTTATTAGTGAGCCAGGAATTTCTGCTACAGGATTATCCATTGTTCAACGGCAAATAAGGAAATAAACACTTCTTCTTTTCAGGGCTGTTGTGAGCTCTATGTCATAAAAAAAAAAGTGTGAAGTAACACTTTGCACACGTAAAGCATTCTGCAGATGTAAGGTACTAGTATCCTCTAATATAAGGCAGAGGTTCTCAAGCGAAGTGAGGGTCACAGGCCCCAAGAGGGCTTGTTAAAACAGATTGTTGAGCCCAGAGTCTCTGATTCAGTAAGTCTTAGTGGATTCTGTTCATTCACCTACCTAACAAGCTCCCAGGTGATGCTGAAGATGGTGATTGGGACCACAGTTTGAGAATCCTCTACACTATGAGTGTCTTGGGCAGGAGAATCAAGTCTTTTTATATCCATAGCACTTATATGCCTGGCTCGCAGTAGATGGCAAATAACAACACCTAATATTTATTCTGTGCTCAGCCCGTTATGAAACCTTTTACATACTTTACCTTACCTTTCTGTAACACAATAAGGGAACTACTTTTATGACCCCTATTTTATAGCTGGGTAAAGTGAGGCAGAAGGCTAATAAATAGTTGAACCAAGATTTAAACTTAGATCAACCTAAATCAAGAGCCTATGCAATTAAACAAAAGCTTATCGTAAATATAATTGGTAGCTAACTGTTGAGCAAATGAACTCATACCCTAAAAGGAAGAAAAACCATAGAATTCTATATTGATGAGATGGTAGAGACTAGGCAGGACTCAAGTATGGATCATCTCCCTGGGAGGAATATGTCTAGGAAAGATCCCTGCCATTTGGGATCCTGGGCAGTTGAGCAGCAGGCAACACAGCAGGTACCTCAGGGAGAGCAGGTCCTCAAGGGAGGCAGTTCTAACCAAGGCAGAATGACGTGCACTCAAGAGCTGAGCTCCTCCTTCACTAATTTACCCTGGCTTATCTTTCACTGACACAGCAACCCAGCATGAGCGTGTGGTGGGAACAGAAGAGCAACCAGGGGGGCTTACTTTTCCCATTTTCCACCCTCCACTGTCCAGGCATCACAGGGAAGATTCTGAGAGTGCATCCCTGGATACAAAGAAGCCCTTTCCATAGGCATGCTCACTCCCTAAGTCACAGGGGTACCATTTGGTAAATTGCTGCTGCAAAGCAGTGAATGGTACCCTGGCGGCCTCACAGACTGATTGTATCCCTAAAAGTGTTTAATTTATCTCTGGGGGGAGTTTACACCCTGGGAAAATCTGGTTAAATGTATAAATGAATCTTCTAACCAGCCAAGATTGAAGATATAAAATCATAAAGCCAGAAAACACTCCCTGAGAGCAACAGGTTCACCTCCATCCTCCTGGCTCATCCTACGGCCCATCTCAGGCCAGGCTGCCATCTCTGCTGATTTCAAAAGAGCATCAGGAAGGAGACTCTAGGACGCCAGTCTGCTCTTTGACCTTCAGAAGATTTCTGCTTATCTAACTTAAATCCCTTCCTTGGTAACGCACACTGACTTCAAGCTTCCCAGCGGCCTGTGAAGATGGAGGCAAGCAGATTGGCAGCCTCCTTTGAATCAGAATTTTCTTAAGCTTCCCGTGGGTCATTAAGCTTCTGATGGGTCGAAAGCTTTGGGGGTTAATCTTCAGCTTGATAACTCTCCTCATTCTTCAGTGGAAAATAAAAATGCCATGAATCACTGAATCGGACACTTTCAGGGATATGGCTGTCAGGACAGACTGTTACGTGGTAGGGGCCATCAACCTCCTAGTCATAACAACTTGTAACAAACAAGGTGTTTCTTGCTTACCCTGATGTTCAGAGGTAGGGACTTTGTACTTAACTGTTACATTAAAAAAACTGCTTTGTCACTGCACTGGGGAAATCAAACCTGTATTCAGAAGGTATCCACCTGGGGGTGACATCACTCTGTCCACACTCCATGGACACAAAGCAAGTCCAATGAACTTACCTAACTGCTCACAGGAGCAGGGAAGGGAAATCCTGACATGTTCCTAGAAGGAAGCAAGGGACATACTTGGGAAGAGCAGACGATAGGGAACATTCCTGTGCATTTCTTTGAAAGATTGCTTTTCATCTCATACCTGGGAGAAACTAGAAAGTTCAGCCAAACTGTGAGTATATGTATGCCATGGGAAGAAAATCACCCTTTTCTGATTATAGGTGCTTTTTCTTGAACTCTATCCATTCCAAAATATTAAAATCCCATCTCATGAAGTGGTAATGCATTTAAGAGGGGTAGTGAAATTTAAATCAGATGAGTTAGTACTTGTTATGTGTTATCCTGGACTACCTGCTGAGAGTATAAAATGAGCAAGGAAATGTAACTGGTCTTAAAGAACTTTGAGTTCACACAGGACACTGTCAAATGAATAAATAAATTTGTGGTTATGTATGCAGACTTTAGAAACGAAAAAGACCTGAATTTGTACCTTTGATTCTATTTACTCAAGAACCCTTATAGATTGCCCATAACCTTGACTGGCTCCCTGAGAAGTCTTGTGAACATTCAAATAGGTAATGCATGTAAAACATTTACAACACAGAGTAAAAGTAATGTTTAGATTAAACAGTTTACTGGAATAAAGACGCTGGTGCTGCAGGAGCACAGAGGTACCATGGCTGTGATATGAGCATCATTTTCCTGAGAAAATGTGCCTGTGCTTTGTTCTGAAAGGTGAACAGGAGTTCATTAAGGAAACAAGGAGGCTAAAGACCTTCTGAGGTCTTGGCTCCACATCAGAACCAGAGCATACGAAGTTGGGTTCAAATCTTTGCGTTGCCACGTGTTAGTTTTCAAGAGTGAGTGCCTTCACCTCTTTAAGGCTGTCCTGATATTTTCCTCAGGGCCTTGTTGAGTACTACATTCCAAGCCAGCCTTTGATAAACTGTAGATGAGGTGAAGGGAGGCTTGAATGAGGAATGGAGACATAAGATGCTTGCTGTCTTTATTCCCTACATAGCAGGTGAAAGAGAAAAGCAATTTCATTGGCCAGGGTTGAGGGTATGGGCAGAATAGAGCTGTGTGTTTGTTTTTAGTTTTAAGTGGTAGGCTCTTTGGTAGCAAAGGATGGTCACTGACTTACAGTTTCCACTAAACTTAAGAGGCTTTAGTTTGTGCCAGATGAAAATTAAATAATTAGCAAGGAATGTTCAATTCCAACATCCTCAGCCAACTGCCTATTTCTCCTTAAAGATGGGCCCCCAGGGGATGGAGAAGGATGTAACTGCAATTAAATAGGCACATAAACCTTGCAAAGAGCTGTCACTGCAGTGCCAGAGCTTGGCTAGGATCTATTCTGGAGCACTTACCATCCCCCTCCATGGTTTCCTCCAAGGAAAAATATAGCAAAATGGTGGTAAGCATTCCCAGATTTGCCCATTCTTGGAAAATAAGTCAAACAAAAGAGGTCCTTCTAAAGAGTTGTCTTTGAAAGGTGATTGTTATGTAAAACATTACTGAGAGTGTGATTTTTTTGGTAAGGTTTCAAATTCTTAGGTTCAAAGGTATGTGTGTTGACTTAAATGAATTTCTCAGAGTAACAATCGTCTTGCCTATAAATGGCAATAATATGCCTCCTACAAGCTTTTAAGTGAGCATTTACTATGTTCTAGATTCAATATCAATTCCCATGAATCTAATGCTGAATAAAACATATGCCCTCCCTGTGTTTCTGTATGATTCAGTACTAAGTTCACTCACCCATAACCAAAATCCAATTCTAAACAACAATGTTTAAATGCAGCTAGAAGTTTACTCTACTTCCCAGGTAAAATAGAGAGGGAGCAGGGACTCTATAGCTGAAATGCCAGCTCCACAGAATCAGGAAGCCAGGGTATTTCTGTCTCATAGCTCCTTAAAGTGATCATAGAGTCCAACATGGTTGCTTTAGTGCCAGTCATCACATTCACATCCCAACCAATCACAACGAGGTGGGGACAAGAAAGGGCATGACTCCTATCATTAAAGGCATTTCACACACATGCAACACAGACATTTCTCAGTATCCAGGAAACCAATATTTAGGAAGTCAGGAGCTGATACTGAGGAAAAATTAACAGCTTTTGACACAGGATTAAAGAGCTCATTTTCCCTTTCTCTCTCTTATTTATAACACATGACTGAAGTAGATCCATTCTCCTCCAAGACGATGGAAAAGCCCTGGGTATAAGTGTGTTACAAGAACAATTCTCCTTGAATTTCCCCCCTGTCTTTCAGATTAATAACGGCTAAAAATCTTGTATTAAAACCAGAATAGGAAAAGAAAAATCTCAGAGTATTTAGGTATATTACTTCAGGAGAGAATTGTTTTCTTTCTTCAGTAAAAATAATTTTAAATGCTTACCCTATATCTATATAAATAGGAATGCCATAAAAATAAAATTCAACATTAAAAAAGTGAATGTATTTAATGAATAAATTTAGTATGTTACATATTTATCTTGTAGCAGGAGGGTCATAAAGAGAAAACACACACATATATACAAACACACACACACACACAATACCTAATGCACAAAGATGGCATATTGAGAATGGCTTCTATATGTGTATCTATATATGGTTTTTGGCTGTTTTTATTTTGCACTCTAACTAGCACTTGAGATAGAACTGTGTACCTGTCTCTCTGTTCTTCATGGACAATGTAAGGGATTTTCAAGAATCATTTGCATCTGATTTTTGTGTTAAGTGTTATCTTTAAAAGTGATCATATGAAATGCAACTTCTCTGCAACCCAGAACTGGTTCAGAGTGGGGAAACAGACTTCCTCATGCACAGCTGGTGGGAATTAAAAGTTCATAAGCTTTTTTGATGGTAATTTGGCAATTCATGAAACTCAACAGCCTGGGAGGTGTTTGAGAACTGTAGCTTATTCAACAAACTAGGGGACAGATTGTTGGCAAAGTTGGGTAACAAATTAGTGAAACATTTTAAGAAAATAGGTTTGCTAGTTGGCCATATTTACATTTTGGTTCTGCATCTCAGTAGAAACACTTAACTAGTGTTTCTTAACACTAGGGGGTTTGATAGACATTTTGGTGGTCTCTAATAGTCCATCAAATAGTCTCTAGGTCTTATAAGCGTTTCAGAGGAAAAGGTGTAAAACAATGTTTATAGATACTTGAAATAAGATTTTCTCTAAATTTAGTTAAAACCTTAATTATTACCATATTCTTAGATGCATCAGTAGAAATGTACTAGTTATCCTGTCTTGGGTAATTTCCGTAAACAGTGTAGTTGATATTGGTTAAAACATTTTTTATCTCTCCTGTGTATTATTACTTTTGTTTGTAAAGTTTACATATAGCTCACTCTATCACTGTCTATATTCTCAATAAATCAAAAGGGTCAGTAATTCAAAAGTCACTGACTAGCTTGTGAGTGGTGATAAAGTAACAATTCAAATTAAATCGTAAACATGAATAGTAAGCAGCTCCAGTGAAGCACACAAGTCTCTGGGCTGGGACATGTGTAGTTACCAGTGTGATGACTTTTCACTCAGAATCAAAGAAGAAAAAGGTAATAGAAAATACTATGATAAATCTGAAAATTAGATTTTATTGAGCCATTCACTTTCAATTCTAAGTGTTTTGTCTGATGTGGAGACGTCAAATAATGGTCTCAAAGCATCACATTAAAAAAATGAACTCTCTAAACACAGCAGATTCCCTAGTAAATAAATTTAGATTTTCCATAATAAGCACAAAATGTTTTCCAGCACAAAATTGATGAATATTGTTGCTAACAGCAAAGAAGAGACTAGAAAACTGCAGATGAAAGCCACAGAAACAGCCTTCAAAGTCATGCCACTATGGTATAGAAAGAAACAAGTGTCTTTCCTGAAAAGTTTATACAATGATTCCCAATATAACAAATACAATACTTAGAGAGAGTGGAGAACAAACTATTGGTAGAATTCTTTTATCAAATGATATATAGATGGGCATAGTACAACAGCTGCCTTCAAAGTAAAAGCATAATTACTCCCTCGCATACGGAGTCACAACTGGAAAATACCAGCCACACACAAATCAAGTCCTGATATAGTAAAACACATCCTTAAAGAACATCATTTCATTCAACCTTATTTCATTATAATGTAAATAAGGAAAAAATCGATTCTGGGCGGGTCTACTGTCTATGCCGGGTTTGCATATCCTCCCCAAATCTGCATGTGGGTTTTCTCTGGGTACTCGGGTTTCCTGTCACAACTGAGAGATGTGCACGTTAGACTCATTGGTGTGCATGAATTTTTCCAGGCGGAGTGTGTGCATGCATGTGTGAAAACCTCCTTTGACAGATGGGCATTCAGTTCAGGCTTCAGTCCTGTCTTGTGCTCTGAGCTATAGGGAGAAGCTCTGGCCACTTGAGATCCTGATTGCAAAATGAATGGATAGTGAAAAATGCAAAGAAGGAATGAATGAATAAGTACAAAGGATTATTTAACATCTGAGGTGTTTTTGGTCTTTACATAGAAGTTTGGTGATATTTTTATGAGCAGAAATATGCATGGAAACTTAACTCTTCGGTATACCAATCAACCCATAGTAAAACTGGTTTTGTGAGATATAATTTCACTTGAAGTCAGTTTTCAAGAACCAATCGACAATGTTAAGTGAGGACTTACTGTATATGTAGGAGGGAGAAGCATTT
The DNA here is from genome assembly GCF_000260355.1 of Condylura cristata. Classification (NCBI taxonomy): domain Eukaryota; kingdom Metazoa; phylum Chordata; class Mammalia; order Eulipotyphla; family Talpidae; genus Condylura; species Condylura cristata. The sequence continues at coordinate 10,165,281 of NW_004567124.1, read as the reverse complement.
GAGCTTTTGTTTTTTGATCACTGAAAAAAAATCAACAGAGAGGAATTGAGAGAATGATATTTTGAAAATTAAGACTGGAATAAGTACATTTTACGTAAGTACCAAAGACACACCATGTATGCATACAAGATATATTTAAGTGTATATACATATATGAATGTTTTATCTAAACACCAATCCACATATTGATCTAATTTTTTAAAAAAGGGACATGTGGGCCCTCCCTGGTGGCGCAGGGGGTTAAAGCACAGCACTGAGAAGCTAAAGCCACTTCCTCATGAGTTCAATTCCCGCCTGCCCCGGAGGTGACCACATGGCGTGGCAGACCTCTCCTGACCCGCCAGCTACTCCCCTCAGCAGTGTACTTCGTCGATCTGCCTATTCTGCTCCCCACTCTGTCTCTGGTGAAGCCTCTCATTGCCCCTGAGCCTCTGGCCTGTACCCCAGTTCTGTATGAACAAATAAATCTTAAAAAAAAAAAAAGGGACATGTGCATAAACAATGTGCTTTCTGATCTTGATTAAATACTAAAGGAAATATTGACCTCTGTGACTATAAGCAAACAATAGCTACCTAGTGTACATTTTTGTCAATGTCTATGCTGAGAAATTCGGAACAAATGCAAGAATGCTCTTTGCTAATGCATGCTTGCTGAGGAAGGGAGGGGCATGTACTTCAAGTTTATAAAGCAAGATGTGTAACTTAAATGGGGGTATATATATATATATATATATATTCATGCATTCTAATAGAGCACAGCAATACAAAAGAACGGACTATGAAAGTAACCAGGAGTGTGTTAGGATGAGTAAAATAAGTTCTTGGGGCGGGGGGAAGTAGTACATAGTACATACTCTATGATTCCACTTACATGACACTGTAGAACAAGAAAAATTTTCACCATTTGATTTTTCAACACTTACTATAAAATGAGAACCATAAGAACAAACAAAAAAAAAATTTCCAAAATCAAATGCATAAAAATATTGGGAACCCACTTACTGCTGTCTTTCAATTTGAAAACGTTCAACCTTTTGGCTTTTGCATGTCATATGTTCGTTGATTTAACACCTGACTGAATGATGAAAGTAGTCTTTGGTGAGAAATCTCTTCATAATTTCTATATCCATATTCGATCTAGAACTATTTGTCAAACCCACCAAAAACTTTCTGCATTTCTTACAACCTGTGACTATAAATTTGGTTTGCTAATAAAGTGAATAAAGAGTAAAGAGAGAAATTGAATGGGTACAGAGGATGGCCCATGGCTCAAATTATCTGTTAGATACAGCCTAGGCCCAGGTTCCTAATGAAAGAGTTTAAGGCAAAAGATTACCTGTTAACACATTATTGGGTAGTGCAATTCCAGGAAATTAATTAAGGGAAGGAGTAAGATCAAATACAAGAGAATGTAATAATAAGATGGCCAAACTCCCCAACGAAGTTTAGCTGCTCATTCTACAGAGGTATCATCATTTGGTCCATATGAAAGTAAGTGTTTCAGAATAATGCTGGCTGAGGAAAGGTCAATGGGATAGAGGTATGAAGTGGGAGAAAGACTGATAGATTATTTTCTGGTTCTCTATTACCATTGTCTGAAGTTTACTGCAAAGATGGCAATGCTTTTTTTAGCCAAAAACTCACTGGGTCAAACCAGTACACAGATGTGGAGCCCTGTGCTTATCAGGTGACAATATATCTAGAGTCTCCAATCACAATCTTGGTAGTAGTAGTTAGGCTTTAGACTCTTGGAGATGGTGTGAGCTATACTAAAGCAGCTTTGGCTAGAAGGTAAGGCAGATGGATCATTGTAATTGCAACTGGGCAGATACATACTTGGCATAAAATGGACTACAATAAAAATATCATTAATGTTTTAGTTTAAAATGTTCATGTTTTATTATAAATTCATGATAATTTTTAAATTCACCTAAAATAGGTTGTCTTTATATATGAAGAATAGCCTTTAAATGGTACTTGATAGTACACCATATAATAAAGTCCTTGCAGTTTCATATGAAAAAATTCCTAAGTCAGTTATTTGATTACATCATGAGCATCACAAGGCATTTTCCCATTACTTGCTAATTATTCCATTATAATTGTTTCAAAAGAAACAATGTTACTAGTAGAGACAAAGGTATTTAAACAAAGCACATAATGGGAAGCCTGGTGTGCAACATTTTCAGTGCTTTTTTGTTGAATAATTGAAGTCTTTTTCTAATTTTGCAAAATCTCAAAAACACTGCAACATTGTCTTTTTTAATTCCATCTGTTCTTTATTTCTTAAAATTCTAATACATATGTTATTACTTCTCATGTTAACTGTGGTTTCTAAGTCCTCTTTCATATTTTTTCTTTACTTTTTATTTTGTTATATGATAAATTCCTCAGTACTAGGTTTCTAGTTATTAATTCTCTTTACAACTTTATCAGTCAGGTTGCCTTGGTGATTCCTTTCTTTCCACAGCTATATATATATATATGTGTGTACACACACACACACACACACGTACACATATATATATTTTAATAATATAATATTTTATTTTTACATCATTTTGTGTTTTTTTCATCTCAGTTGTAATCCCTGTTGGCTTCCCATCACCTAATCATCACCCATGTGCCATCACCATAGTCCAGTGCACTTACTTCCCACCACTGTTTTTGATCCCATTCCCCACCCCACCCCCATAAAATATCTCTGGTATCTAGTTGTTCATTATTATTCTTATTTTATTCCCTGGTCCTTTATACTCCTGCTATGAGTGAAACCATCCCATAATTTTCCTTTTCTTTCTGGCTCATTTCACGAAGCATGATCCCTTCCAGCTCCATCCATGTTGCTGCAAAAGGCATGTGTTTATCTTTTTTGGTTGCTGAGTAATATTCCATTATATATATGTACCACATCTTTTTTTTAAATATTCATTTATTTTTGCACACAGAACTGGGGTACAGGCCAGAGGTGCAGGGGTGGTGAGAAGATTCACCAGAGACAGAGTATTTTCCACTAAAAATAAAATCAACAAACAGAACATTAAAAATATACAAAAGCCCATACCTTTCATATTACTATGAGAAACAGATTGGTATAATCTTCAAATTACTTGTAAACTGAAAAACAGAGAAATAAATTCCAACAGAGATTGCTGTTCATCCACTGCTACAGGTCTATATATGTCAAAATGGGAGAAAAGTTTAAAAGACCCAGACATAAAAGAGAAGAAGAAAGTAAAGAACTTAGAGGAAGCTCTGACAAAATTGCCTGCAAAATGAGAAAGGACAACAAATGGTCAAAATTGAGCACAGATCAGGATTTGGTCAACCGAATTCTGGCCATAGAAATAGGGCTTAAGAGTTGGTAGGATCATTAATGTTAGTCTTGGAGAAGTATTAATTCTAGAAGAGAATCAGATAAGTAAGGAAAAAGTGGTATTTCTGGGTGATGACACAACAAAGAGAAAAAAAAGGAAAGTGAAAGAAAAATTAAGTACTATGAATAAATGAGATGCAAAACACATAGGTCTGTCACCCTTTAACAACGAAAAATAATCCCACAAAAAAAGGCAGAACTGACAGAAAGTTGTAGGAACACAGTTTTAGTAGGAACACAGTTTATGATATGAATAGGATTAGCAGAAAAGCAGACCACATCACACAACTTTACTGCACACAGTAAAGAGATGTGAGTAAAACTCTTCTGCTATGGTAAGTCTTTCCTGCAAATAAACAATGAAGCTAACCCCACCCCCATAAAGCTTTGCCACAATATTCTAAAAAGAATTAAACACCTTAAAACAAGATTTGGGGGATATGAAAATAAACATAAAATAAGAACTATAAAAACTAAGAAGTACAAATGTACCAGAAAAGGATGAAACATGAGTTGAGAAGCTCAGGAAAGAAATAGGAGACTAAATTTTATCATAAATAAAAAGTTAATAAGGGGTTTTAAGCAAGCAGGTAACCAACCAAGAGAATGCAAATTAGGTTATAAAGAAATGAGATAGGTCAGAGAGTACAAAGTTGAAATGAAAGTCAATCAAAGGAGATTGAGCACACATATAATGGGTTTCAAGAAGCAGAAAAGTAAAACAACAGTTTAGATGTACTTCAAACTAAAACTTGAAAAACTTTTCATAAATAAAAGAGCAAAATCAGGGTTCTCTGAGTGCTGAGAATGATTTATATTTCTAAGATATACCCTCATAAAACCATTAGAATTTAAAGATGAGGAGAACAATTTAAGGTCCTAGGCTAAAAGATAAAATAAATTACAAAGGTAAGATGGCATCATATTTCACAGAATCATATATAAGGAAAGGCAAGAGTATGAGGAAAAAGGGCAAACCAAGGTTATCACATTGTTGTACTGTCCTTCAACTATCAAGGGCCTATGATTATAGTCTTGATTGTGCCAGAACTCAGAGACTACTGGACATGTACCCCATTTTTGTGAATTTAAAGAAGGGATCAAAATTATGGCTCATAGGCCAAATTCAGACTGCCATCTAGTTTTAAAGGTCTACTGGGAGATGGTTCTACCCATTTGTTTTCAGATTGTCTACAGTTGCTTTTGTTATAAAATGGCAGAACTGAGTATTTATGCTAGAAACTGAATACTTCATAAAGCTTAAAATATTTACTTTATAGCTGCAATTTACAGACAATGCTTACCAATCTTCACTAAGAGGATGTATATCTTATCCAACCAGTGACTAAATGAGAAAACTCTGCAGCAGGACTGATGATGAATATTTCATATATTTACTGTAGATCTAAGGACTAGGATGACAGTGGCATTATAGGTTGAAGATAAGTAAACATCACACATTCTGATAGTGTAGAAAGAATGCAACTGAAAAGTGAGGTAAGGGAAAACAAAGGAGACCTCAGAATCAGATTGCTGACTGTTAGATCACTAATAAATGTGAGTTAAATGATACTATTTAAACTGAGGAAAAAGTTAACTAAGTAAAGAGGGCATTGAGGACACTACATAAAAAAGAATTAATTAAATACAACCATTTGAATAAAAATATAGACCTCTTGAAATAGAATATAAAGGGGTAGATATGAAATATCTATCCATAGGATCACTTGACTTTTCATTTTTATGGTCTCAATAATGCCTTGTGAAATTTTCCTTCTTTTACTGCTCTTTTTTTCATTATTTTTAGTTTCCTAAATAATTTCCAAAGTATGAATAGTCAGGGAGAAGGAGAAAAATACATCATAGCATATCTTAATGGCAAATGACCGGGAAGAACTGAAAGTTGCAAGAGAAAATGATTAAATAAATTACAGTCAAATGACAACATTTATTTATTTTTGGTGATACTATAAAAAATATGGGAAACATTTATACCAAAATATTACACAGGCCAAAAAAAAAAAAAAGAATATAAAAACTCTAACTATGTCATAATTAAAAATGCAACAGTGTTTTTAGGAATGTAAATACATGATGGGAACTAAGGTGGCATGGAAAACGATAAAAATGGATGACTTGTAGTAAGATTTTAAGATAACTATTTTCCTAACTTAAAAGAAAATCTGCATTTCATAAAACTGTTTAGGACTTAGCTAGGATGACACTAAATTCAAAATTGACTAGCTATCAAAAAGAACAAACTGTTGGAGCACTGTATATTTGATTGAGATTGACTTTTTTTTTTTTTTAAAGATTTATTTATTCATACAGAACTGGGGTACAGGCCAGAGGCTCAGGGGCGGTGAGAGGCTTCACCAGAGACAGAGAGGGGAGCAGAACAGGCAGATCGACGAAGTACACTGCTGAGGGGAGCAGCGGGCGGGTCAGGAGAGATCTGGCTCGCCATGTGGTCTCCTCCGGGGCAGGCGGCAGGCGGGAATCGAACTCATACGGAAGTGGCTTCAAATTCTCAGTGCTGTGCTTTAACCCGCTGCACCACCAGGGAGGGCCGAGATTGACATTTTAAGTAGAAAGAGTCAATTCTATCTAAAATCATAAAAGAAACAATCCCCCTGGCAGAGATGCTAAGTCCTTCTGGGTAGTCCAAAATGTCCATTATGCACATGGACTCACATTATCATCATGGCCACCACTTGCCAGGAATAGGCCCACCCTACAATTTGCTGGACTTGGGGAAAGAATATAAACGGAGATTCACTTATAACATATCTACCTATCTAAAGGGATTAATCAACTCTTTAGTAAATCAATCAAATATGTCTTAACAAATAATAACAACTCAAAACTATTTGAAAAACTATCATTTTGTGACTAAAAAATAAAAGAATCTATTGAAGACAAAAATAAATTTAATTATTGCTATTACCTGGATGATCTGTTGATAGGCTTTCAATGCTTAGAAAAATAATAAAATCTGATACATATTTCATAAGTTAGTGCAAATCAATTTTTTGAAATTTATTTTTCTGTTCTTTAATGAAGTAATTTAATTGTCTCAGAATCAAATTTTTTATTTAAGCTTTGTTCTGATAGTAATGATTCAAAATATTTTTTTAAAAAAGTAAAATTGCATCTAATCATATGAGAAGAAATGGCAAAACTAGCTTTTCAGTAAAAATCGTTACTATCATAGGCCTCTGTGGACATGACATGTAACCACTGGAGAGTGAGCTGCTGCTTGTTCCTTGAAGGCTCTCAGAGGCCCTCCAGAGCTCAGTGATGTGGGCTGTGGACTCCCCTAGTTAGTTCACATCAGCTGTCTTTGAAGTGTTTCTAATCAGCCCAAGAAAGCAGGAAATCAGTTTAGCAGAGGGAAATAAACAGATGGACAGAGTCATTTATTTTGAGGGGAACTCTATGCTGTTTGAATTAAAGTAATAAGCACTTTAAGATGCAGTGAAGCTGTTTTTTCATTTCATTTGAGTAATTCAGGATGTAAATAGAACCCCATAGCAGTTGAGCAGTATCAAACTTTGTCAAGCTTCTGAATAGTCTAATAAAGGATTAGAGAAGGGATCCTCCCTCTTTTAGGAGTTAATGATAATAGTAATAATTACCGTGATAAGAAGATGTTATCAAAAACATCATATTGAACATTATTATGTACAGGCCTTATGTGAGATACTTTAATACATGATTATTTTTAATACTATACAAATCTCTACTTAAATATCTTTACCTCAAGGTGACAAAGCTGGATCCCAGAATTGAGAAACTTATAAGGGTGACAAGCTTCTAAATGACAGAACTGGGATCTGATCTCACCTCCCTGTTACTCCAAAATCCTTTTCCTTTCTGCCTCATCATAGTCTAAGGAAGTTTTGGTGCCATTACTCCACTTTAGTGTGATTGCTTTCCTTTCACCTGAATTTAATTACTTTGTTACTGATGCTTTTTACCCAAAGTAACACACAAAGTAGTGACCTGTATTTGGCTCAAGCTCCAAAAGTTACTAGTTTTGGATATTCAGCAAGTTGCCTAGTCCTTCTGAGCTTTGCTCTCTCCATATGTAAATGGGGCTGTGGCTATCCTACCTACCTAAAATGATAAATTAAATGTTTGAAGGTTTTTTGTAAGTATATTCACTGCTAGGACAAAAATATAGCAGTTACGAGGATATGGAAGCAGCCTAAATATCTATCAAATGATATTCTGGGTCAAGAAGATGTGGCATGTAATCAGCATGAAGTACTATACAGTTGTAACAAAAGATAAAATACAGCCACTTTCAACGCAATGGAAAACGGGGAATTTGAGAAAATTATGTACAGCCAAGTTTGTCTGAATGATAAAACAAATACTGAAAATTTACAGAGTAGACAGCTCAATAATGTAAGACACTAAAAAACCAGTGTGCATCAATAAATATTCTGAGGGTCTTGAGGTTAGGAAGGGGGGGGGGGGGGAAGGAACAAGGGGATCCAAGGGATGGTGGTGGGGAATAAAATAAAAGGAAATAATGTGGCATGTAAAAATAAAGTACAGCAGGGCCCTCCCTGGTGGCGCAGCGGGTTAAAGCACAGCACTGAGAAGCTAAAGCCACTTCCACATGAGTTTGATTCCCGCCTGCCCCGGAGGTGATCACATGGTGTGGCAGACCTCTCCTGACCCTCCTGCTGTTCCCCTCAGCAGTGTACTTCGACAGTCGTCCTGTTCTGCTCCCCACTCTGTCTCTGCTGAATCCTCTTACCGCCCCTGCCCCTCTGGCCTGTACCCCAGTTCTGTGTGCATAAATAAATCAAGCTTAAAAAAATAAAGTACAACAATTATGTGACTAGCTGTTCAGATGTTACTAACTAGAGAATACCAGAATCTAGTACAGAATTGACTAGTATAGTTTAGTGTAGAATAGACTAGTATAGTATACTAGTGAGTAGACTAGTATTATATAGTATTAAGAACAAGGACACTATGTGCAGTGTTCTCCGCTTGTTGACATTAAATTGTCCAGAAGTAAATTATCTTGAAGGCATATTTTAAAATCAGAGAGCAGATTCATATATGAGATTAGATTATAGAAGTTATGTTTACTGACATGACGATAAACTTGCCATTATTGTTAATTGAATATTTTAAACAGCAAATATATTAATTTTATAAGAAAAATATACTTAAGTATAGACCTATGTAGGTACATATATCCATAAAATATGTAAGCCAAATAGACAAAATATTAATAATTATTCTTGGGTAGTGCGATTTTTAGATGTCTTATGTTTTACTTTGTTTTCCTTATCTTAATATAGTTAATAACCATGGATAGTTTCTAATAAAAGTTTACACTACCAGAAGAAAACAAGCCTTTCTCTTGTTAGCGTCCAGGCCCTGTAGGCCTGGAAGTGGGGGAATATGCGGCTTTATAGACCTGTGATTGATGCTGGTACCCCTGAAATTCAGCAAGGAAGGTAAAGAAGGGATATCTGTGAGTAGTGAACGAGTACTATTCACATTTAGGTTTGCTAGATGATTTTTCACGACTATCTGGGGATGAGTGCTGGACATTCATAGTGTTAGGTTCTTCTTCAGGAGGGGAATCTAATCAAAATCACTAGGCGAGAGAATCAAATGGCTTTGGCTCTCCAGTACCCTTTGTCCTATAAGAGATGCTACGTAAAAAACTGGTGGAGAACAAGTCTAAATGGTATATTAGCTCAGACATAGTTTTTCACTTCTCCACCTGTTTCTTCACTGGTCTAATGAGGGATTAGAGCACAGGATTACCAAATTTTACCTTGGAATAAATGTTTTGTTATTTTTTTCTACTGTGATGTCCCCAAAGTCTGACTTCTTAAAACATGTAAGCCTTAAAATAATGTTAAAACAAAGCCATAGACGATGAGATGTTTTCATCCAAGTCATCACCTCTCTAGGGTCAGAAGATGTTCCTGCCCTGGGGACAGGCACCTGCCCTTCTACCCAGTGACCTGCCAGACTCCTAGATTGTTGCATCAACATTCTTGACATGAAAAAGTGCTTGACAGAAACTGTTTTGGCGGGGGT
>NW_004567124.1:10150018-10155724 GCF_000260355.1 Condylura cristata | reverse complement strand
GGGAGATAAAAGCAAATGTTAACAGAGATTCACATTGAGCTGGGATGCTAGAGGAATCCAGAGACAGGCATACTGAAAATTTATTTCCTAGGACTGCCAGACTTCACTTTGTCTGCTCCTATAAACCTCAGGAACAACGGGGTAGTGTGACTTCCCAGAAGACTTTTTTGGGGAGCAGTAATAAGTTAGCATATATTAAGCACTCATTCCAGGGCTCATAAATAGAAAGTACAAAAAAATGGTGATTATGATTACTGTAACTTTAAAAAAGATTTATTTTATTTATTTATGCAAGCAAGAGCTAGGGTATAGGCCAGAGGTGCAGGGTGTGTGTATTATGTGAGAGGATTCACCAGAATAGAAGCAGAATAGGAAAAATTATTAAACTACACTGCTGAGGGGAGCAGTGGGCAAGACAGAAGAGGTCTGCTGAGCCATGAGGGTCACCTCCCTGGCCAGGGATTGAACTTGTTCTGCAGTGGCTGCTGATAGCTTGATAGTGGTGAGATTTAACCCCTTGTGCCAGCAGGGAGACCCACACTGTAACTTTAAATGTGGTCTACAGTTTTGTTTTGTTTTGTTTTCCTTTGCTACCTTCACCAGTTCCTTCCTGCTTCTTGGAACCCTGCTCAGAATCTCAACCTTCTTTTTTTTTTTTTCCTGTATCTAATAATTTCCTATTTTATATGCAGAGACAGCATTAAACTTGAAGGCCAAGGGATCCAAATGGTTAACCCAGAGCAGAAAGTATACAGTGTCAATATTTAGAGTGGCACTATTTGACTGAGGGTGGTTTTTCCCTCCTCAGAGTAATTACTCTGTGTTTGGATTCTTGGTTTTCATAAAAGAAACTTGGCTTGCTAGCTATTACATACACCAAACGAACCTAAGCTTGTGTAAATGTTGAATAATGAATTAAAATGAAATTGCTGCTTGCGACAGACCTTCCATGTTGGAGGCAACAATCTCCTCTGTCCCTTCCAGAAAGGAGAATCGAGTGGCCACATAGCAACAACCACGTCATACCTCCATTTGGCTGAAAGATGGAAGGAGTTTCAGAGACAAGCTGGGCTGTCCCTTCATCAGCACCCCTTCCTGCACGTATAGTCTATCCAAATCTCAGCTTCTAGAAATTCTCATGAGGAAGGGTCCTTGGAGTTGTTCTCAGACCCATGAGACATTGCCATTGAATGTTGATAGCATGGCTTCGAAATGGTTATGTCTCTCAGGACACACTCTTTTTTTTTTTTTTTGGATTTAGTATGAAAGCTTTCCAACATTCACATGGGACAGGACTGGCAAGACAGCCAGTGGCAATCAAGACAGCAAAGGCCCATATTCTTAAATTTGGTTCAATTTCATAGAACCCATCCAGTTTCTACTGCATATTCCTAAAGGAGCAGAACCCAAATGTCACACTTGGATATTAAATGGGATTTTAGTTCTCAGGCAAGTAAAGAGGGAGGTAGGCAATAATGAGAAGAAAAGACTTTAAAAGGAATGTCTAGTGTCGAAACGGGGACAATCTTTTTCTACCTGGTAGAGTTTAACCTTGGTCAAATCTGGAATTAAATGAGCATGGGCCCTAATACACAGACATATTCTTTGACTGGATTCATCAAGATTTTTCTTTATAACAAAGATTTTTGCTGAAAAGTGGGTTAATGTGCTTCTCTTTGATCTCAGCCCTGTTCCAGACCCCCAAGCCTCAAGGTCCCCCAATCTCTGCCAAAGCCATTTTTACCTTTACTCAAAGCAGCTGAATTGGGGGCTGAGTTTTCTTTCAGCTCATTTCAATTTGAAAAATATTTACTGTATATCTTTTTTTTTTTAAGATTTATTTATTTGTACATACAGAGCTGGGGTACGGGCCAGAGGCTCAGGGTGCGAGAGGCTTCACCAGAAACAGAGTGGGGAGCAGAACAGGCAGATCGACGAGGTACACTGCTGAGGGGAGCAGCGGGCGGGTCAGGAGAGGTCTGCCACACCATGTGGTCACCTCCGGGGCAGGCAGGAATCGAACTCATGCAGAAGTGGCTTTAGCTTCTTAGTCTGTGCTTTAACCCGCTGCACCACCAGGGAGGGCCCCATTTACTGTATATCTTCAATGCCACTTGAAACTAGGGAGATACAAATAACAGTGGTGTCCTAGCTTTTATGGAGCTCCCAGTTTAATGAGAAAATATGAGATCACTACTGTGTGCTGAATGAAAAATTAAATATGGATCCTTCCTGGTGGCGCAGCGGGTTGGAGCGCTGCACTTCGAAGCTAAGCCAAGCTGTAGCTGCTTCAGTGTGAGTTTGATCCCGGGTCCCGGAGGTGACCCACATGGCAAGGCAGACCACTCCTGTCTCGCCTGCTGCTCCCGTCAGCATTGTACTTTGTCAATCTACCTGTTCTGCTCCCTACTCTGTTTCTGTTGAATCCTCTCGCCACCCCTGCACCTCTGGCCTATACCCCATTTCTGTATGCATAAATAAATGAATCTTTTAAAAAAATTAAATGCACCTTCATGTTCCTGTTGGCATGGATGAGGGGACTGGGCAGCAGCACCTAGTCTGAAATTTCTGTTTAAAAGAAGTTGGACGAAACTAATTGTAGGTGCTAGGAGTAGGTTGGGAGTAGTAGGAGGGGGGACAGGTTGGCAGATTTAGCAAATAAAAATACAGGACAACAAGATAAATATAAATTTCAGATAAATAATAAGTTACTTTCTAAGAAAACTATGCACAATGCAATATAGCCTCTCTTTTTTGGCTATTAATCTGAAATTAAAATTTAAATGGGAATCTTAGGTTTTTATCTGGCAAACTTAGGGTTAGGGAACTTATCCTGAAGCTTGAGTCACTTAGCATTTTACTAAAAAAGGATTAAGTCAAGTTAGAAAGTCTTTCTCCAAGGACATCTGACCTAGGAGCAGGGCTATCAAGACTAAAAATCAGCCTCTTGGTCTTAGTTTTTCAAAGTGAGAGCTGCAGACCAGTAACAGGACATCATCTGGGAGCACAAGGAAATGTAGCACCTCAGACACTATCCAGACCTATGGAATAAGAACTTACATTATAACAAGATTCCCAAGTGATTCATATGCACATCCTTATCTAGGTAGAAAAGAGCAAGGAGTAAATAAAAGAAATGGCATGTAGAAACATACAGGCATCCCAAATAGTGTAGTGGTCTCCTCTTGAAACATCAACTACTTGTTTGATCCTGTATCACACACAGCCCTAGCACTTTGTTACACTTTTTTTTTTTTAAAAAGATTTATTTATTTATGCACACATAACTGGAGTGCAGGCCATAAGGGCAGGGGCGGTAAGAGGATTCACCAGAGACAGAATGGGGAGCAGAACAGGCAGATGGATGAAATACACTGCTGAGGGGAACAGCAGGAGGGTCAGAAGAGGTCTGCTGCACCATGTGGGTCACCTCTGGGGTAGAGATGGAACTCATGCTGAAGTGGCTTTAGCTCCTTAGTGCTGTGCTTCAACCACCATGCCACCAGGGAGGGCCCTTATTTATTTATTTTTTTACAGTGATTTTGTTTTTCTCTCCAGTATAGACATCACAAATGCACATACCACTCTTATTTTAGCAGGAGGTACATACTGGTGAATGGTGAAATGTTTAAAGGCAGAATATTTAGTCACAATATACTACCTAATATTCATGGGTTGGGGCTGGACCCTTTCTGAGTGTAGTTATACCAGGCAGCAGGTGGTACTTGTGCATTCTACAATGATCAAACTAATGACTCAAGTCACTGTGTGACTTGAAAGTATTGAAGGATCCCAACCTAGAAATGTCTGCCCCCCAAACCTATACTTTCCCCCACTGCTTTCAGTTGAATGAAGACTGCAAACAAAGACTTTTTTAATTTTTGAAAACTTTCAAAAAATTCAGGTTAAGGTTAAATACATTTGGTTTTAGGTATCTACTTATTTTAGGTGACAAAGTTTGTTTTCTATTTCATTTTGTTTTGATCTGGTATTTTGGGCATTGGCAGTACCAACTAACTACAGTTTTGTGTTTTCTGTATATATGAAATGGGTACCATTATTAGTGTAATATTTCCCATCTCTTCACTTGTTTTAATCTCATTTCTCCTTTAAGGCCTTCTTAAGATCCTTTCTTCTTATTCTCCCTCAAAAGGCTTTCCCACTTGACCCCAGTTCTTAGGGATCCAAGCCCCACCCCTTCTTCCAATTCCTTGTTCTTATTCTGTCTGTGATTCTTACCTTTTTTGCAAGGAATGGACCCTCCCCCATCTCCACTCTTCCCATCCCCCCACTCTCCTCCTCACTTTTCCTATTTCCCTCTCTCCACCTCCTTCTGAAATCTTATGCATAAGTCCAGTTTGAAATGAAGTTCAGTTCTTGGGCATCCCATACATTTACACTCAGCTCTCCTGTTATCTCCCAGAACCCTTAGAAAACTTGGGGGGCTGACCTAGACCTCTATAGTGTCTCAATGTGTCTATCATTCCAAGTAAATGAAAATCACTTGAGGTGGACACTACTGACTATTATGCTACCACAACATTCAAATCCCAAAATAGGACTAATGTATTTTTGAGCAAAAGTGGGCAGAAGATTTAAAGCCTAATCATAAAAAACCTAAGTTATTATCATTTTATATTTTTGTGTATCTTCTCATGATTCATAGCATAGTCTCTTGCACATAAAATGTTTAATCAATTTTACACATACTGATTAACTGACTGCTCTAGGAGTTAAGTGGATCATTTTAATCTTTTTAGCTAAAATATATTTATTTAAATTGTATAAATTGACTGTACTCTTATAATAGCAAGCTGTCAGTGAATAATGTTTTCTTAAAATGTAGAAATAGCAAAAATAAGAACTTAAATGGAGGCAGCAAAATAGCTGCCATCCAGTTCACAGGTTGTGGTTGTTTCTATAGGAATAAATGTGTAACAAGAGATAATGTTTTTTTTTACACATTTAATTTCTGAGAGGGACTTTATTTGTGTACTGTCCTTCCTCAAGCATTTAAAAGTTGTTCCTAATGCTTTAATGATACATAATTAAATCCAATAAGACAGGTAGTCATTGTAATAGAACCACTGATGAATACTTAGGAACATAAGATTTGGGGGTCTTTGATACAAATGGAAGTTTCTGTTACACAAAAATTCATAGCTTTTCCAAAGTTAGGTGGAACAACTCCTGACAGAAAGTGCATTCAGCCATTCACCTATTCCTTTATTCCACAAGAGTAATGATCAATTTATGAATGTCAGACACCTTGCTAAACACAGGTGGTTGTGTTATAACACAACCTGTGCATTCCTAAAAAACAATCTCAAGTTCTGTAAAATCATGCATTAAAAGCTATAGGTCTTGAAAGTCAAATAAGGTTGAAACAGACCACTCAAAACCTAGGCAATGTTGGAAGCAGAAACATTAACTATAAAAGTAGCCAAAAAAGGGACCTTTCTGGTGGCACAAGGGGTTAAGGCATAGCACTACAAAACTGTCCACAGCCACTGACACAAGAGTTCGACCCCTGGCCAGGGAGCTGACCCACATGGTGTGGCAGACGTCTCCTGTCTTACCCGCTACTCCCATCAGCACTGTACTTCAGTAGATCTGCCTGTTCTGCTCCCCACTCTGTGTCTGATAAGTACTCTCACCCCCTGCAATGCTGCCTACACTACAGGCCTTGCATGCATACATAAATAA
>NW_004567124.1:10070717-10149898 GCF_000260355.1 Condylura cristata | reverse complement strand
CATAAATAAATATTTTTTTAAAAAGTAGCCAAAAAATAATATTTCAAAAAATACTAATAAATACATACAAGAGATAAACTACAGTACTTGTTAAATAGGTGATTTCTACAAGGCTATGACTGCTTGGTAGAAATGAATATGTAGGGTGAAGGAAATGTGGAAGGCAAGATCATGACCATGGAGAGTTACGCTAAGGATACTTCTAAGACAGTCTGAGCAGGGAGCCAACAGGAAGAACAAAGTGTGTTAAAGTAGTGCCCACCCCCACCAATGGACCTTAAAGTCAGAGTTCTAGTGTAGTAGTTTATTGGAGGGGTGATCCCTAGAAGCACAGTGAGAGATTGGAAGGAGAAAAGTCACTACATTTTGTTAAGTGGCATCAATGAATGGAGCTACCAGTATAGACAACTAGAACTCAGTCCCAAGCAGAACCCAGATCACTCTTGGAGTACTAATGTCTCAGTATCAACTGCTTTGTATATAGGCCAAGCAATTTCTCCTGAAGATCAGGGAAGAATCACAGGCAGAAAGATAACGCAGGAGATAGGCAGGTCTTAGAATCTTCTAGAGGTGACTCTGGTGGATGCAGGGAGGCTGAAGAGATACAAGAAGGAAACCCACAGGGTTGGCTAGTGGGCCAATGGGCACTGACCATGGTGATGCAAATGGGCATTTGGTTCAGTACTGTACTCTTTCTTGCTTTGCTAGATTCACAGTGTTAGTGTACATTGTTTAGTGTTAGAAAGCAGTAGGGCCCTCCCTGGGGGTGCAGATGGTTAAAGCACTAAGAAGCTAAAGCCACTTCAGCATGAGTTCGATCCCCACCCGGGACGTGATCCACATGCCCTCTGCTCCCCTCAGCAGTGTACTTCATCAGTCGGCCTGTTCTGCTCCCCCTCTGTCTCTGGTGAATCCTCTCACCACCCCTGCACCTCTGACTTGTACCCCAGGTCTGTATGCATAAATAAATAAACCTTAAAAAAAAAGCAGTAGTAAAATGCTAGAAAAATTTCCTATGAACCAATGAAACTTTCCACATTATGTAGACATCATATCCCTATTGACAACTTGTGTAACAGTTAATTTGTATCACAGAAAAGTGTTATAGATAAACAGGGCGTGTTAGGGATACCAACTTCGAATAAAAAAACTGTTCAGTCTCTGATTACAAGAAGGTTCCAGTCTAGAGAGAAGGATAAGAGCTTCCAATTCAATGAGGTGACTGCTATGATAGAAGATGTTATAAAGTGCTATGACTCCCCAAGGTAGCACCTCCAACGGTTCTTGGGGGTTCAGGGAGGAGACATGTTATTTAAGCTAAGTCCTGAAAGATAACCATCCAGAGATGGGAAGGGGAGTGGAAGAGAAGCCTAGTGAAATTAATGTGTGAGGATACAGGTTGAGCTTCCAGCATTTATAAGGCCATTGTCCCCCATTCCTATGTAGGTTACTAAAGACTCCTGGATTTCAAGGGTTTAGCTTAAGGATATGGGAAACATTTGGGCTTCAGAAATTTAGGTCCCTGGAGAAAAAATTTAGACCTTAAGGTAGGGACTCCGCATTATGCAAAGTCTGTGTGACTGCTAGTGTTGGATAAATAATAAATACCAGTCCCTTCTGTCCCTGGGATAAGCGTCCTGCCTTGACCTTGCTTATCAGATCAGGTAGGAAACCGAGGTCCTCCTTACCACATGTGGTCATTACATTTCCCATGGCATTTTCACAAAAGGCCCGGGCTGCTTCCCTGGCTGTTGTCCAGGTAGGTAATTATCTTGCCTCCTGTTCTAACTCTCTTGTGGTTTCAGTTGTAGGAGAGAGCCTCCTTCACTCCCATATGATTGGCTGCTGGTGCTGAAAGGTTTCATTCTGGAAATCTGTTACCTTCTGCCCTGCAGCTTGGCTGGCATTCAGAAGTAGAAGAGGATGTTTGAGGACAACTTGGCCAGGTCTATACTTACTAAGAGAAGTGGAGAATTGGGACTAATTTCCTGATAAAATGAACACCAACCATAATTTTTTACCATATGACCTCATTTTTAAAAATATGAAAACCTGGATTACCCAGGGAAAGTAAGAGTTCCCAATTCAAAACTATGGACATAAAAATCTGCATTCTTTAATCTTACTATAAGAACCAATTATTTCATTAAATTGGCAAATCCTTTTGATAGTCAATTTTTTTTTGTGAAAATGACACACATGTAAATAGTATCTGAGCTAAGATGCACTGAAGAAAATCTATCGACCTACCTACCTGCTTACTTACTTCTCTAGCTATGTATAAATTTATCTACCAACTATCATTACTGCATTTATAGCCTTATATTTCATTCTTCAGGCATTCTTGGTATAACTCTCAGCATACAACTCACACACTATAGTGATGATGTTCCAGGCTGTTGACCAACAATTTCTGAATTCCCACAGTGGCAAGGATGTGTGAGACCTATAACAACACCTTCCCTCTGCCCACTGCCCACTGCTCACTTTGGAGTAGCAATGCAGGACCAGCTCTCAATACAGTTTGACTTGGGTTTAGATTCTGGCATTACTACCACTGTGAACCTGAATAAATTACTTTCTAAAACATACTTTCTTCATCTATAAAATGGAGATAATAGTATTGGCACCTAACTTGTAGGGTAACAGACTATGGAAAATAGGATAATTGAAGTGATTAGCACAGCGTCCGGTACATAATAGCCTCAATAAATATTGGTAATTATTATTATGATAAAAATCTCCAGACATATATGAAACATGACTGAACTGCCAAATAAGGAAAAGCCTGATCCTGTCCTCCTGTCCATCCCAGCAACTCTGAGAAGATCTTTTAATCTGTAGAAGTGAGTTGGTGGTAAGAACTTTGGCTTGGGGATCAGACGAAACTTGGTGGGAGTCCCAGCTTTGACACCAGTTAGTTCTGTGAGCCTAAATGAGTCAAATAACCTCTCTGAGCCTTAACTTCCTCATGCTAAACCACTTGTAGGAAAAACTGCCATAACTCTTTAGCTATGCATATAAAACCTGCCACAAAGAAAACATCAAATAAATGGCAGTCCTTACAATTAGAGAAAATGAATAGAAAACATTTGGTGACTTGACCGTAAGTTACTGAAAATGAAGCTACTTTGGGCTTTCTCAAAAAGGCATATACTTCAATATACTCTAAAGGCCCAGTTGAGGCAGTACTGTCTATGTTGTTTGCACAAAGGTAGCAGCCCCAAGCTGAGACATCACAGGGCAATAGATTCTCACTGAGTTTACTTTGGCACTTTGCTTGCATTGGGGAACAGAACAATTCTCATTTGCATGAAACTCATGATTGAGTTTTAAAAAGGATTTTGTTGACATGTTACAAGGTCACCCCTTTTTGCGGTCTTATTTGAGAATCCATAGGTGAAAACTCCCTAATACTTTAGTTTCTTAGAAAGTCATAAAATTTTGCATTATCTTTAGTGACTTTATTGAAATATAGTATGTCTAACCAATAATAACATTGACTGTTTTCTCTTTTTTTTCCTCTTCACTTTATCTTTTTTTTTTTTTTTAATACTTATGAAAGCTTCCTCAAAACCATCTGAGAACGATGCTGGGAATTACTAAAAGACGTAAAATATTCTTTTAACATCAGCATTATCTCTGTAGTATTTAAAATGTTCATAATGAGTCAACCTATGACCAGAAAGAAGCCCAAATTTATAATGTCTCTTCTTTGTATTGCAGGCTCTTACCAGATCATTCTAACATGAGAAACTTGGCTTCTAAGGACAGTTCCTGAATTGATTAAGTCTCAGGTTCTTTTTCAGTTATAAAATGAGGATAATGGGACAACTGTAATGACACAATGCTAGGAACAACATTTGAGTACTATCACATGTCAGACCCAGTGCAGAACATTTTACATGTATATTAAATGTAGTCGTTTATAATTGTCCTTTCACTAAAAACTGATCAGATATACTTAATCTCATAGCTTAATAATGTAGCCACTGGTTCATTTTAAGGATGAGGAAACTGAAGCTCTGAGAAGTTATCTACCTGTATTTATACAACTAGTAAGTGACAGATTGAACTTAGAAGAACTTGAACAAAGGCACAAGGAACCACATTCCAATTCTTGTTGTTAATTTAGTTTCAGCCAAATGACATCATCTGTCATAATTTCAAGAAACGGACATTATGTGAACTTGATTTTGCTTATAAAGTCTCATTTTCCTTAATTTATAATTTTCTAAAAAATAAAACTATGAAGGATTTGCACCTTATTTTATATTTTAAGTCTCATAATAAAACTTAAGCTAATGTTAGGAATGTGAGTTAATTTTTTTTCCACATTGGAGAAGTTGTTATGATTCTCAGGTTTGGGATATATCAACATAGATACGTCTTTTACCTTTTATCTGTTTTATCTTAAAGCTGTAAGATTTATAATGACTGAGAAGGAAAGACCCTATTCAGATGGATTGTGAAAACAGGATTTGAAGCTTTGAAGGAGACGTAGCATTCAGATGTGAGTGGCATGGATTACGACACCCCACTAAGTGGATTCTAGATTAACTTGGCTCACCTGGACAGCTAACGGGTGTTTTTCATCTCACTGTGTCCTAAGTGGAATTCTCTAAAAGCTGACAATTTAGTTAAAAAGGTAAAATTTCCCAAACAGAGGTAGACCTATCTTCTGTCAAAAATTATTCAGGTGAGTGGAGGTGAGGAAGAAACCTCTTTGCTATATAGGATAGAATGCACCAGAGCATATTGAAGCTGCCACATAAGCTAGCCGAGAGAGCAAGGGCCCACAGTAGGAGTGATGTGAGAGGGAGGAATCAGGATCAGAACCCGAGCCAGAAGCACAGAGTGGATGGATGACTAGCTGCAGAAGGGTTTTAGGCCCTGAATAACAGAGAGGAACTGCAAATCTCTGAGTGTGAGATTAGTGTTTAATTCCAAGACAGAGGATGACTACATATAGGGAAAGCTTGCTGGACTTAAATGTGCACTGGTTGGCTCCATCAGAACAGAGCTTAATTAGGATAAGTAAAGCAGGTGGAAAATAACCCTCCTTCATTCTCCTGGTAGTGGGGATTCTGACATCACCATCAAGGAGTGACTTACAGGCTGAGACTAGTTATGGCTAGAGCTTCAGTGTCCTTGATGGCTTCTGACAGTTTGGTCAGACCTATAAATATAATGGAGAGATCTTAATATTGCCCCCTTCTCCTGCTGGCAAACCTTGTGTCTACAATATCCCACTGGGATCAAAAGCCACATTGAGATTCCACAAGGACATTTTTGACAATACTCAGCAATAGCTCTTCAGAAAGACTCTGCCCAGGGTAGCTACTGCAATCAACTTTTTCACTTTGGGTTTTTATCGTAAAGAACTTGTCTGAAGGTCTCATGCAGAGAATTCAATTTATATCATCCAAATAGGTGAAGCGTGAGCGTACCTCACAAACTCCTGGGGGTAGTCGTCACCATGCTTACCTTCACTCTTCTGGTTTCTGAGGGCAAACAAATTAAAATTCATATGCTACAATTAAAAACCATTAACAGCAAATATCAGAAAGAACAAGCAATTAGTTAATGTATTATTTAAGGCTTTACTACACTTCAGTTATCGAGGGCAATCATTCATTCTGAGCAAGACATTTTTTACCCATTATTAAAAGCTTAAGTGTCTACCACTAACTGAAAATATGTTTGGATTTGCTTGAATTCTACTCTAGGGAGTAATCCTCTAACAATCTTTTCTGTACTAATACTTCAAATTATGACACGGGGCCTAGAGCCAAATGTGTTAGAACTTTCAACACAAATAAAAAAGTAGTCTACACATTTGCAATATATTAATATATCCATCACTTCTAAGTATTTCCTCTGTTCTCAGCACTACACTCAAAGCTGTAGGGTTGCTGAAATATAGTTCTTACCCTCTGGCAGTTTCAACTTTTCTCTTCCATGGTAAAAAATTCATAATTAATAGTGACAATAATAATAACATTACTTGTCTATAGAGACATCCAAAAAATTAAGGATTTTTGCTTATATGATTTACTTTTAATTATTTAATATTCACTCAATATTTATTGATACTAATTTAATATTCAAGGAAATTCTTTAAAATAAGAGATAGGTAAAAGCACTATTTACCATATTATATGACAGGGGTTGAAGTTTATTCCAGACAGATTCACAACTTAAAGTCAAAAAGTTAATGCTAATGGAACAAAGTTCCTGATGTATAATGAGGAACTTTGTCTAGTTATTAAGTGGATTTTTAGTTATATCATACTACCACCCACCCCTTTACACTGTGGCAGAGGTACTCTGTAATGGTATTCCAAGCTTCAAAGGAAAAGAAATTAATTCTATAATTTTTTTGGCTCTACAGGACTTCAGATGGATGTATTACTAACTCTGGATCCACCTTCCGACTCCAAAAAAAAAAAAAAAGGATAGGATGTTTAAAATTTCTTAAATATATGTGTGTGTGTGTATGTTTGTGTTACATATACATATATATATAAACACATGTACATGTATATATATATATGTATATATATATAACACAAACATATAAATTAATATATTATAATATACTCCTACCATGATGAAATAAAAGACCAATCGCCTGAGGAGTGGCACACTCCTGTCCCTATACCATAAATGACAGAGCCTTTACCCCAAACAGTGAATAGAGTTCCATAGTAAGTGCTGTGTGCTCCTGATGTTCATATTCATATTACCCTGAGGGGCATGGGACCTAACTTTATAATTACCTGAGCCCAGCTATCCAAATATAAAATAAAACTACAATGTTACAATGTTTTAAGGGAATCCTGAGAGAATACAGAACATACAATCCCCAACCAATAGAAGGGAAAATGGGGGAGAAAGTTTTCAAATTGTGACCAATTAAAAAAATAGGAACAAATAATACGATTGAAAAATGGTCATAAAATCCTATAATAACATGGCATAATAAATCTAAATACATCAGTATAAATGGTCTAAATCCAGACATGAGACTAAGAAAATAATTCAGTGCATTATTCTAGAAGGTTACATATAAAATAGTAAGAAAATGTAAATGTGTGTGTGTGTGTGTGTGTGTGTGTGTGTATATATATATATATATATAAAGACAAAAAGAAAAATCGAGAGAAGAAAATACAGACCAAATAAAAAACACCTAAGTTTGATAAAAATGGAAAGGCTTTATTTTTTCAACTGAGGCAACAGGTTTACCACAGTGTATATGATTCAGAGGTACAGAGTGACATAGTCAGATGTATGCACCACACTACACCACAGGCTTCCACCACAGTGCATGCAAATGACATATGATCAAAGTGGAAATAACTTAGAAATCAATCAGAGAAAATAAAAGTAAACAATACCAAATATATAGGAGATTAAATCCCCACTTCCAATAATCCATAGGTCAAGGAATAAACGGTAGCAGACAACTGATGTATTTAGAACCAAACACTAACAGAAGCATGATATATACAAATATGTGGGGTGAAACTACAATGGTGTATATACAGTAATATCATACCTTAAGTATTCCTATCAGAAAAGAAGAAAAAGAAAGGAAATCAATGAAGTAAACATTAACTCAAAAAGGTAGAAAACAATGAGATAAAATTATATATGAGGTGACACCCTTTCTTATTTATTATGAAAAGACTATATAACACTAACTCTACTATCCAGAATGACTACATAAACTAGGTAAAATATTTAAAGGACAGCTTGAAGGTATCCGAGATCAACCAAGGTAGACAGGCTTTAAGAGTCTAAGTTCTTAAAGAGAAATTTAATACATCGAGAATAAATCACATTTGCCTCCATGTGTTCCTCATGAGAATTTCCTGACTTGTGTAATACAGAATACTTGGAGGCTTGTGATAGTCTCAGTGAGCTAGAGAGACAGAAGTTAGCCTTTGGAAGTAGCTGACACTTGAAAAGGCCAGTTCTCAAACAATGGAATTGCAGACAAGTAAGCCTAAAATTCTACACATTCTTTTCTTTTGAACTGTCTTTCACACATAAGTTGCATGTGTACAGGTAAGGTGCTGAGAAAGCAAGCAGAAAGCAGCTTTTGTGAGGCTATGGGGCTTGAGTGGAGATGTTAGAGGGAGCCTGGACCTGCCTACATGCAGAGCCTTGGTAACACTGCAGGCTGTTAATTGAGACACCAGAGAGGTATGGTCTAGAGGTCAAGGTCAGACCTAGGATCAAAATCAGATTGAAAATAGAGACCCTTTTTCTCAGCAAAGCCTGAAACCCAGTCTCAACTGCATCAAAATGAATTGCCTGTTCTTCTCTGTCCACTGGCCAAAAAAAGAAGTTAAATCCTCTCAGTAGAAAAAAATAACACTGTATATAGAGTCTTTACCATTTCTTAAAAAAGATTTATTTATTTAATTATGCATATAAAACTGGGGTGTAGGTTAGAGGTGCAGGGGTGAGGGGATTCACCAGAACAGGCAGATGGACTGAAATACACTGCTGAAGGGAGCAGTGGGTGGTTCAGGAGAGGTCTGCTGCACCATTTGGGTCACCTCCCTGGCCAGGGATTGAACTCCTGCTGCACTGGTTGCAATAGCTTCACAGTGCTGTGCTTTAACCTGCTCCACCACCAGGGAAGGTCACCTTTCCATTTTTTATTGCTATATGTGATGTCTAATAGTCAGTAAAAATCACCATAGAAAACTAAAAAGAGGATCAAATAACCAAAAGTAAAGATAAAAATTAAACAGATCATAGAAATAGCCCAGCAGATGATATTATGATCATATGCTCAAGAAAACAGAAGGAAAGATGGATGACTGCCTCAGAGAAGATGTAGGAAAAAAGGGATAAAATAATAAATAATATTAAGAACTGAAATAGATTGTGTTAAAAGTGGATTAGACACAGCAGTAAATATACATATACGTAATGTCAGTAAAACGAATCTCACAGAAGTTCAGTAAGATTATACACACATCGAATGTATTCCTTTATGTCTGTGATACCTAAAGAATACGTTAAAGTGTGTCATTTATAAAAATAAAAAGAACAATAAACTAATAAAGGAGGAACAAACTTTTACAGACGTATTTATAATAATCTAAATAACTGGGGGGGGCACTTACTTGTTTATAGATGACACAAGGGATTTCCAAAGTTTAATGTGCATATGAAACACCTGGTATCTTGTTCAAGTGCAGATTCTGATTCAGTAGCTCTGCTGTGAGGACCAAGACTCTGCATTTTTAACAAGCACCCATGTGTCAAGAATTTAGAAGATTCAATATCATAATTCACACTGATTTACATAATTACATAGCATGCAAAATGCACCGCTAATATTTCATTGCAATTCCACTAAAAACAGAAAATTCCTGAGTACAATTTGACAAGCTGTTTTTAAAATATGCAGGCAAACCTGTGAGATATTATGGGTCAGTTCCAGATGACTACAGTAAAGTGAGTATACTGATAAAGGAAGTCATGGGAATGGTTTGATTTCCCAGTACATACTGAAGTTATGTCTACATTATACTGAAGTCTATTAAGTGTGCAATAACAATATGTCTAAAAAGCCTACAGATGCACACACACACACACCATAGTTGAAAAAGACTTTATTGCTAAAGAGTTTTGACCATCAGCAAGTTATAATCTTTTCAGTAGTAGAGGGTCTTGTCATGATGTCAATGGCTTTGACTGGTTGCTCAAGGATGGAGGTGACTGTGGCAACTTCTTAAAACAAGACAACAAAATATGCTACATCAACTGACTCATCCTTTCACAAAAGAGTTCTCTAGTTCTCTGCAGTGCTACTTGATAGCATTTTATACACAGAACTTCTTTCACAATTGGAGTCAATTTTCTCAAACCTTACCACTGTACATCAGGTATGTTGATGTAATATTCTACATCCTTTTCTGAAATTCCTGTAATCTCAATAATGTTCACAACATCTTTACCAGGAGTAGATTCCATCTCAAGAAACCACTCTGTTCACCCGTAAGAAGCAACTTCTTATCTGGTGTAGTTTCATCACAAGATTATACCAATTTAGTCACATCTTCATGCTCCACTTCTAATTCTAGTTCTCTTGCTATTTATACCACTTCTGCAGTTACTCGCTCCACTGAAGTTTTAAGCCCCTCAAAGTCACCCATAAGAGCTGGAGTCAATGTTTTCCAAACTCCTGTTAATATTGATATTTTGAGTTCCTCCCATGAATTACAAATGGTCTTAATGGCATTTAGAATGACAAGTTCTTTGTAGGTTTCAGCTTACTTTGCCACGTTCATATGAGGAATCACTATCTACAGCAGCTATAGCTTTATGAAATCTATTTCTTAAATAATAAGACTTGTAGTCAAAATCATTGCTTGACTCAAGGCTGGTGAACGGATGTTGGGTTAGCAGGCATGAATGATATTAATCTCTGCATACAACTCTTTGTTAGAGCTCTTGGTGACCAGCCACAT
This sequence comes from Condylura cristata, assembly GCF_000260355.1. Lineage (NCBI taxonomy): Eukaryota > Metazoa > Chordata > Mammalia > Eulipotyphla > Talpidae > Condylura > Condylura cristata. The sequence continues at coordinate 10,139,399 of NW_004567124.1, read as the reverse complement.
TATCAATGAGCAGTAATATTTTGAATGGAATCTTTTTTTCTGAACAGCAATTCTCAACAATGATCTCAAAATCTTCACTGGTGGAGCCTCGCTGGTGGCCTAGGGATTAAGTCTCAGCACTATCACTTGCTGTGGTCTGAGTTCACTCCCTGGTCAGGGAGCATCATGGCCCACATGTTGCAGCAGATCTCTCCTGTGTTGCCCATTGCTGCCCTCAGCAGTGTATTTTAGTGGATCTGTCTGTTATTCTCCCTGCTCTGTCTCTGGTGAATCCTCTCATTCCTTGCACCTCTGACCTGCATCCTGCTTCTTCTATGCATCAATCAATAAATGAATCTCAAAAATAAAAGTAAAAAAATCCAGTAAACCATGTTGTAAGCATATGTGCTGTCATTCCAGGTTCTGTTGTTTCACTGAAAGAGCAAAAGCAGAGTAGATCTAGTAGAATATTTAAAGGTCTAAGACTTTCAGACTAGTAAGTGAACACTGGATTCAACAAAGTCACCAACAGCATTAGGCTTCTAAAAGTCTATCCTTTGAAGCTTTGATGTTGGGCATTGGTTTTTCTCTAGTAGTAAATTCTTAGAGGGCATCTTCCTTTCAATGTTATATTTACAATGAAAATCTATTGTTTTATGTAGCCACCTCCATCAAATGTCTTAGTTATCTTTTGGATAACTTATGCAGCACTTATGTCATTTGCTGCTTGACCTTACATTTTATGTTACAAAGATATTCTTTACCTCAACTACATAAACCAATCTCTGCTAGCTTCAGACTTCTTGTCTGTAGCTTCCTCATTTCTCTCAGCATTTAGAGAGTTGTTCTGGATTAGACTTAGATGTAAAAGACTGTTGTGATGTGACTAGATTAATCCTCTATCAAGATTTTAAAACTTTCTCCATATTGGTAATAAGGCTATTTCAATTTCTTATCATTCATGTGTTCACTGGAGTAGCACTTTCAATTTTCTCCAAGAACTTTCCCTTTGCATTTACAACTTAGTTAACCATTTGTTGCAAAAGGTCTAGCTTTCAGACTACCCAGGTTTTCAATATACCTTCCTCACTAAGTTTTACCATTTTCAGCTTTGATTTAAAGTGAGAAATATGTGACACTTCCTTTCATTTGAATATTTATAAGTTATGGTAAGGTAATTAATTGACATAATTTCAATATTGTTGTGTTTTAGGGTGGAGGAAAGACCAGAGGGTAGGGGAGGCAAGAAAGGGTAAGAAAGAGAGACAGAGACAAAGACAAAGAGAGAGAGACAAAGAGTGATAGAAATGACTAGTCAATGGAGCAGTCAGAACACACCAACATTTATTAAGTTCACCCTTTTATATGGACATGGTTTCTAGCAAACCAAAAAATGACAACATCAAAAATCACTGATCAGCAAGGCGGATATAAGAACAATGAAAAAGCTTATAAAATAGTGGGAGGATGCTAAAATGTGATAGAGGGAAAATAAGTGAGTGCAAGTTATTGGGAAAATTGTAAATTGTACTGTAGACTTGCTTTTTGCAGGGTTACCAAAAACCTTCAATTTATTAAAAAAAATGGGGGGGGGTAATATCTTTGAAGCACCATAAAATAAGGTATATGGTATATGGAAAGCACTGTGCCTAACAGCTAAGGTGACTTTGAAGAAGACTATATTTAGACATGGTTCCTGCTATCAAAAGTCAAACTTTTGGTCAACTTTTAGTAAATAAAATGTCATGCAATTGTTACAGAGAAGACAGAAAAATCATTGGAAGAAAATAAAAGGCATGAATCAGACCTATGCATGGATGTCAAGTTGATATATAATAGAGGTAGCACTCTAGAGCAGTTGGATAAAAGTAAATTTAATAAAAGTTACTGTAGAATTAATTATTCACATACAAAGAAATTGAATTCTATCTTATACTATACTCTAAATAAATTCCAGGTGGGTTTAAGTGCTAAATTTAGATAGCAAATCTTTCAAATTAAAAAGAGGAAGAAAAATATTTTTATGACTCAAAGTGTGGAAGGATTTTTAACAAGGCAAATAAGCACAAATGTTAAAGTAATAGATTGAGAGGTTTTATTATATTTAGATGAAAACCTATGTAAGCCAAAGTTACTGTTAAAAAAATGTGAAAGATACTCACATAGGGAGAAGACATTTTTAATGCACACTACAGGGAATTAGCATCCTGCTAATTCTAAAACATTCTGCAAATCTCTAAAAAAAATAATTTTAAAGAGAACAGAATAAGAGGAGGAAAACTCAAATGGCAAGGTTATACAATGAAAAGATGCTGTATCTTAAAGGGGTTTAAAGAGAAATAAAGCACAAATGAAAATCACAGCAAGATTTGATTTCAGGCCCATAATAATGACGAATATTAAGATGCTGATAATTACAGAAATTGATGACGATGAAGAACCAATTAGGAGGGTAAATTATTTGTAACTTTGGAGAGCAGTTCAATGAAAAAACTATTAAGTTAGCGATACACACTTCCTATTATCCAAAAATTTATTCCCTATGGAAAAATTATTGTACACATCTACAGCTGGCATGTTTAGGAAAATTGACAGCAGCAGTTGCAGTAACTGCAAAAAACTAGGAAAAATCTAAGTATGTATAAACAATAGAGTGAATAATTATGTTAAAGTCCATTTTTTTTGCCATGAAATATAATACAGAGTTAAAAATAAACTAGAGATTTATGTATTAACATGACACAGTATTTTTCTTTAATTTAAAATGAAAACAGCAAAAGGATATGGTATGGTACCATTTTACAAAGTTTAAAGACACATACAGCAATTTTTCATATTACAAAATACATAAAGGACCAAAATCTAACAAATCCAATACAGTATTTACCTCTGGATGTAGTGATGTGGGAGAGGGAGGGATAGATACTGAAAGGAGATACATGGAGGCCTCAAGAGTAGTTGTAATATTTTAGTTCTTAAACTGGATAATGGCCACACACCTACTATTCTTATACCTTTGTGTGTCTGAAATATTTATTATGAGCCAATTTTTAAGTGGTCCAAAATTGGAAATCTGGAGGACACTGTTAGAGGTGCTAAAAAGGAGATGCTAAACTGCTGGATGAGGTCACCTACACAACCCTAGTCGCTACCGAAATGATGGCTCTTGAAAATGAATTAACAATAAAAAATAGGAAGCACATCCGCCACCATAACAGTCAACAACATATAAATGAGAGAACTTTCAGTTGAGAAAGTAAACAAGTTTCCAAAAAAGTTCAAAATAAATGTTAAAAAATGTTCAAAGAGACAACGGAATCAACTGAACTCATAAGGTTAAAGGTAGATGTAAATAAAACAGAATAGCAGACTTGAAAATAAGCATATATTCTAGAAATTAAAAAAAAGCTGTTACAACCATAAAATTCAATATGATATGTAAAAGTAGACCAAAACAAATGAAAGAAATTGAAGATGGAATCTATGAATTTTCCACTTAGAGACCTCAAAAGGTATAGTGAAGATATGAAGAATGAAGTAAGAAACTCCAACATATTTTTTAAAGAGTTACAGAAAAGGAGAGGAGGTAATGTGGAAAGAGTAACATGCCCATAGACATGAATCTCCAAAAGGTTTCTTCTTTCTTCTTCCCTTTCTTCCTTTTGTCCTTCTTCCCTTTCTTTCATTTGAAAATCTGTACATTTTTTTATTGTGGTAAGATGGCTTACAACATATTGACTTAGAGGAACAGGTTCACATCTCTTCAGAGGTATGTTAACCAGGCCACATCCACCACCTAAACACCTGAAATCCTTCACCAAAGACCAGATGCCCCCATGCTGACTTCCCACACTCACCTTCCTCTTCTGGTAGTGTCAGGTCTACAAGTGAGATTTCTGTGGTTTGTTTTGAGTTATTATGACTTTTCCTTAGTTTTGTTTCTTTATATTATGACTTGAATCACTGGGTATTGTGCTTGGCAAAACCCCCCTCCAATTCCTTCATGTTGTCTCAAATGGCAAGAATTTATCTCATTGTATATAGCTGAGCAGTATTCTATTTGTATAGATATACCACATCTTTCCCCCACTCACCTTTTCTTGGGCACTTTGACTGATCCATAACTTGGGTACTGTAAGTAGTATATATGTTCCTTTGAATTTGCATTCTTCAGATAGATACCTAGGAACTGAATTATTGGGTTGTACAGTAGATCTATTTTTAATACTTTGAGAAATGTCCATACTGTTTTCCACTGGGGCTGGACCAGTCTAGAGTTCAATGTGTAAGAAGGTTTCTTTTTCTCCATACCCTCATCAGCATTTGTTGCCTCTGGTCTTTTTGAACTGGGTCATACTTACAGGAGTGAGGTGGTATCTCATTATAGTTTTTTTTTTTTCAATTATAGCTTTGATTTGTATTTTCCTGATAATAGATGATGAACATTTTCTCCTGTTTCTTTTGGCTATCTGTATGTTTTCTTTGGGGGCATGTCTATTTAGCTCTCCTGCCTAGTTTTTGACTGGGTTATTTATTTCCTTTTATTGAATTGTAGGCATTATTTTCAGATTGCAGACATCTTTTGTCTTTCACACTCAGCATTTCAAACAATCATTCAAAAACAGATACTTCACATGTATTTATTAAGCATCTACCATATTTCAGATCATAAGGAGAACAAGAAAATTAAAGTTGACAGGGTCTTTCAGTGATACAGTGATCTACAGACATCTCTGGAGAGGGTAGTTCTCTATGGTCTATGGCTTCAGAGAGTAGAAACTAAGTTGCCAGTCTTAAAACATAAGTTCCCATTATCATGTTCCACAGCAGATGTCATTAAGTAAATACAAGTTAAAACATTGCCTAAGTATCACTACACACCATTTAGAATGGCCAAAATTCAAAACTGTGATACCAACTAATTCTGGTGAGGATGTGAGTAACTAATTTACTGCCATTAGGAATACAAAATGGTACAACCATTATGAAAAACAGCTTAGTGGCTTTTAGGAAACTTTATATATGGTCAAGCAATTCCAAAGCAGCTGTAAGCTTATGGCTACACAAAAACCTATACATGGGCAGAAGGTTACAGTAACTTTATTCATAATCACAAAAACTTAGAAGCAACCAAGATGTCTTTCAGTAAATTTATGAATAATTAAACTATGGTACAGTGGAATATTACTCAGTGGTAAAAAGAAATAAGTTATCAAGTCACAAAAAGATATGGAAAAAACTTAAGTGCCTAATACTAAGTGAAAAAGTCAATCAGAAAAATATTGTGGAATACTGTGTGATTTCAAATATATCATTGCAAAAAGGGCAAACCTCTGGAAACAGTTAAAAGATCAGTGCTTGGCAACGGGAGTGAGGGAGGAGGAATGAATAGGTGGAACATAGAGGATTTTTAGGGTAGTGATATAGTATGATATAGTAGTGGACACATGTCATTATACATCTTTCAAAAACCACTGAATGTACACCACCAAGAAAGAACCCGAAGATAAACTATGCAGTTTGGATCATAATGAAGTGTAGGGTCATTGATTATAATGTGTCCATGCACTGGTATGGGTATTGAAAAGGGTGAGGTTATGAATATATAGGGGCAGGGGAAATATGAAAAATCTATGTAGCTTCTTCTCAATTTTGCTATGAACTTAAAACTGACCTAAAAATAAAGTCTATTAAAAAATATTAGCTCCATGACAGCAGGGGTTTTGTCTATCTTATTCACTGCTGAATTCTGAGTTCCTAGTCTAGAGTGACTCTCAATAATTATTTCTTGATTGGCTGACAAAAGAGTCTCTGGCAGAACTAGAGGGATTAGCAGAGAACATGAGAGCTGAGTAACTCTGAGCAGGGAGATATAGACACATAGCAAATATTAAGGTAAAAAGAAGAATGCAATAAAAGCATAAAGACTTCCAAAACTCTCAACTATTTGGTAAGCTTCAAATGGGCCAGTGTGGCTAGAGCATAGGCTTTTCAGAAGAAAAGTGAAAGGATGAAAACACTGACTAGTCATGCTGGTATGAATATGAAGTCATTACTATGACCCCATTTAGGTGAATCGTCTAATCATCTAGGTGGGGCTGAGCAAGTTGGATAGGTAGGTAGAGAAAGCACTTGTATGAGTGAAGGCAGAACAATTTTGGCTTAAGACAATTTTCCCCAAGTTGTTAAAATCATTTGGGTAGTGTGTTAGTTTCTTAGGACTGCCAAAATAAATAAGCACTGATTGGAAGCTGAAAGCAACACAGACTCCTTCCTTGCAACTCAGTAGCTTCCCTGAGGCCTGGCTTAGTGTTCCTTGAGCTTGGTTTGTAGCTGCATCACTCCTCTCTCTGTGCTCTCTCAGGCTTCCCTATTAGCCCACATTTGCTCTTCTTCTTATAAGGTCATCCACCATTGCATTTAGGCTCCTCTAATTGCTCATCTTAACAAATTACCACCTGCAAATATCCTACGTCCAAATAAGGTCACATTCTGAGGTTGATGGTGGACATGAATTTTTTGGGGACATTATTGAACCCCGTATTTCTGTTCTGTAGACAGTATGGTTGACAAAATAACTATCAAGATGCTGCTTCTGGACACAGGGATAGATTCTCTTGACTCAAAGACAGTGGGCCCTTCAAGGTGACAGAAATTCTTCCTGGGACTGCTGAAACTCCTAAATGATATGTAACCGACATCTTTCCTGTGAAATCACTCTAAGATACCCAGCAAGGGACCTTTATCCCCACCCATTTCTTTTTGTTACTTTAATATTTGTGGGCAGTGGGAATGCTGCTATCTTCCCTCAAATAGTTTGTTTTGCAGACAATGCACCAATTTCCCATTTCTATTTTAAAGCTGCGCACGCATCTGTAAGAAGATGGGAGTGTTATGTAATACCTACCATTTTTGTCAAAAACCTCATCTCACCCCATTGCCTGATACAGGAGGAAGTTACTGGTGTGAAGTTTACTGTTTTTTTTTTTTTCTTTTTTAAGGTGAAGAGTATATTCAGATGCATTTCATACCTCACATTCATAAACAGGTCCATGGGGTGGGGGGAAACTATAGGTACTGTGCTAATGAAAAATGAAAGTTACATCTGTTTCCCATATAGCACACTAGCAGTGTTTGAACAAATATAGCTGGATGCTCTGTCTTAACCTTTATAGGTATTTTAAAGAGGTTTCCACGAAGGCACCTTGCAGATTAATCAACAGAAAACAACTTAGAGAAAGACAACCTGAAATATTCCCTTTTAATAGGTTCTGCTGCTAAAGTGCTAGTATATTCAGAACTCGTCATCTGGACTATTTCAGTTTATAAATGAGAACTGCAACAATCATAGGGGATTTGGGAAGGGAAAAATCACTTCAGGGAAAAGATATTGCTTTGCTAGAATCAGAGTTTTGTGGGAGGTAAGACAGACCAGCCAAGAGAACGACAGGACTGGGATTCCATCAGCCTGCAGGGTGAGGCAAGGCCAGGTGTCAGGTGTGGAAGGCAGGGCAAGTCGGGAGACATTCATAGCGATGTGAGTTCATAGTTGATTTGAATAGGGGGGCACTCTGTGAGGGGAACTGCAGAAGCACACAAAGTACCAATAGACAAAATCACAGAGTGATATTACTGTCATTCAAAGTATCACCCAAATGCAAAAAGGGGATAGGGAGTTCCCTGGGGTCCTGAAAAGGGGGGCTTACCATCAATAACACTTGGCATTTGTTATTGGGATCCTAGTCATGGGAAACTGAGGGTTTTAGGGAAACACATCTAGTCCAGCTATTATCTGCTGCCTTTTCAGGTCGCACGCAGGGCTTGGGAAAGGGATCAAGAAGGATCTTCATAATTGCTTCGTAGTGTGCACCATCCCTAGTAAAGATTCAGAAATATCTTTTGTTCTGAGTTGAATGATGTTCCCCACGTTCCAACCAATTCATGTTCACTGGAACTTCAGAATTTCAAATATTATGGAATCTTTTTTTTTAAAAAAGATTTATTTATTTATTTATGGATACAGAACTGGGTACAGGCCAGAGGTGCAGGGATGGTGAGAGGATTCACCACACACAGAGCGGGGAGCAGAACAGGCAGATAGATGAAGTACACTACTGAGGGGAGCAGCGGGTGTGTCAGGAGAGGTCTGCCATGCCATGTGGTCACCTCTGGGGCAGGCGGGGATCGAACCCATGTGGAAGTGGCTTTAGCTTCTTAGTGCAGTGCTTTAACCCGCTGCGCCACCAGGAAGGGCCCTATTATGAAATCTTACTTAGAAATAAGGTCTTCGAAAATGTAATTAGTTGAGGTCACACTGGTTTAGGGTAGGCCCTAGATCCAGTTACTAGAGTCATTTCATGAAAGCCTTGAGAAGACACAAGGGAAAAGATCATGGATGATGGAGGCAGAGATGAGAAGGGTGTAGCCAAATACCAAGGATTTCTGGGTGCTGCCAAATGCTAAGAAATGACAAGGAAAGGTTCCTTACAGAGTTAGTGGTGCCTCAAATCCCTGAACAGGTAAGGAACCCTATTTACTGCCATTTCCCACTAGTTCTGGTCTGTGTGTCCAATGTCCATTCAATCTGAATTTCTTGAACAGAAAGGTAGGGTGGCGGTCTTGTTATCTTTGTTACTTAACTTTGATATATTGACTAAATTTAAGAGTCTTGGACTATATTACTTATTTACAGATGTATATTTCCATTCAGCAAATATTTATTGAAAAGCTAATATGGGCCAGGTCCTGAACTAGGCTCCAGGAGATTAAAGATGATAACAAAGCCACTGACTAGTGACATGTCCAGTCACTCAGATTTCATCAAACACTGCATTAGGGGTGGAATTGGAGAACCGTGAAAACCCTGAGGAGGCACAGCAAATCCAGCAGAGGGGAGAAGGGTGAAGTCAGAGAAAAGTCCTTGGAGATTATATCCAAAGAGCAACTTGGATTGTATACAGGAGTGAACAGGGCCAAGAGGGAGGAAGGCATTTCAGAGAGAAGAGACTGCGTGAACAAGTGAGTGGCAGAGACATATGTAGTGTTTGCAGAGACCTACAATCAAGACTCTGTGGCTGGGATTAAAACATGCAAAGCAGGGAGGAGTGAAATAAGACTAGAGACATTCATGGAAGGCAGATGGTAGAGAGTCGTGAATGAATGTTACAGTCTGGACTCTCTTATCTGTCGGTAATGGGAAGCATGATAGTTTTGAACAGTGATAAGGTCAGATTTGTGATGTATAGATTGGAAGCAGAGGAGGCAAGAGGAGGCTGCTATAGTAGTTGCACTAAGAGATGGTGCCAGGCCAGTGGGAGAAGGGCGAGTGGCCAGTGCAGAATTGCAGATTTGTAAGCTTGTAAAACTTGCTTCATTTTTCTGTGCCTTACTCTCTCCTTCTCAGTAGAATCGGGATAATGATATTCCAGGGCACAACACATTAAGTTAGGGGTCACCAATGTGCAAATACTTGGCAACTTCTCTAACAGCCTCTAGGGTTTTGACCTTAGCAGGTTTTCATTCCATCTTTGTGGAATGACTTACCTTGTGTCTCAAAGATGGCCAATATAGAGAAACAGGTAACGACTGAATAGGTTCATATACACATTAATAAATTTTAAATACATTTTTAAGGTCTAGTTTATAATTATTTCTATACTCTTTCTAAAATATATAATTATGTTCTGTGCTCAGAGAATTTTATCCATTATAAAAACCGAACTTATCACTGTCACTTTCATTGCAGGATACTGGCAGAACTAGCTTTACCTAGCAGATGTGTTCCTGAAAATTTTACTTGTAAATTGATTTTAAAATCAGTCAAATCATACTTTGCTCTCACTAGGGAAATAAGGCATTTCAAAGAACTCTGGGTGTGATTTCTTTGACCAAATTAATAATTATCCTTAATTTTCAGGGGCTTATACTTACATCTATATTCAAATTGGATGGGCACCCATCTATATTTGTATATATTATAAGACAAAAAAAATATGGAGTGTTATCTATTCAAATATGCCAGGCAAAGTCTCTCCGCCTATTGCTATGTGGTTGCACTTTTTAACACCCATCGATTGCAATTTAAGACATTCCCTCACCAAACGTGTCCAGTTAGCATCTACATTAATCTTCTTCATGCCTGACATAGATCCAGTCCTAACCCTTCCATTACTGACATGAGATCAATTCGCTTTCACAATGTGATCTTCTATGAGACAATAAATTATAAACTTTCTATTTAGCATCTAGTCAGCATCTAATTGCATTTTGATTTGTTTCTTGATGTGCGGGTGGAGTGCTGAGAATTGGACATGGAATGCTGGATGAGTCATATTTGCCTAATTATAACTTGTAATTGTAAAACATAACAGCATTAATACGATAAGTGATGCAAATCGATACTGAAAATACTCAAGCAGGAAAGATTTATGGCAACATGGATTTCTATGACAATTACAATTTAGACAGTACCTACTATGTTCTAAAACTTGCTACTTTACATAGGTATATTTTAGCTCTCTTCTCTGACTCTGGTAGATAATCCTTTTCATTTTCCAGATAACAAAATGGAGGCCTAGGAAAATAAAGTAACTTGCTCTCAGTTACCAAGCTAAGCCCAGGGCAGCTGAAATGTGGACCCTGAAGGAATATTACACCTGGGGTCCTCTTCATTAAGATGCCTGGTTTCCAGTTCTGTGTGGGCCACTCATTCACTTTTATACCCAAGTCCCTCATCTACCACAGAAAAGTTTGTTCTGTTTACCTCTGAAACCCATTTTGCTTCATGATATTTTCAATGAAGTTTCAAGAAGGCCTTGGGCTACTTTTAAACTGCCTGGCATTCCACCTCACCTCCCTTAAGTCAATGAAATCCAACTTGAAATCCAAGAATAGCTAAGCCTCTACTTCAGTCCCAAGAGCCATTTCATTTACTGAAATACTTACCACACTACCATCCAATTACTATGTAAAACACCTTGGGATACCATTAATACAAAAGGTTATATATTCTAAAACCCAAATGTCATTTTGTATTAGACATTTTCTTAAGGGCTACTTATCTCAGGATGAATTCCAAGAATGAGTGCTTAATAATTATTTTGCATTTAAACAACCTACTTATGAATTCCAGGGATACATTGTGTCACAGTATGGCTTCTGCGGGATACAGCAATTATTATAAATGCTGGTGGATTAGCTGCTACAGTACTGTAGCCTGACAAAATGACACATCTGTATTAGATCACTGGTAGGTCATCAGGCAAACCCCGTCCTCCCCTTCCACCCCCAAACTTCACTCCAGAAAAGAGGGCTTTAATGACAAGTTTTTCAAGCTAATAAGAAATAATAGAAACCCCACAAGAACAGATATATCTGCAGAACCCCAAATATTGGGGCTGATCACAGATATTATCATATGGTGAAGAGCAATGTAAGTATTTCCCTCCACAAAGACACTGAGAATAAGACTTTAGAAACCAAGGCATGTTTACACAAACTCAACCACTGAAATTTTGAATTTTGTTTCACTTTATGAAATTTGTCTTTAAAGGAATAGTCATCATTTGAAAGAAAAGAGGATTTAGAACAAAACATGGATTTGTTCCTGTGTGCACATGTGTGTGTGCAGAGCTGACATGGAGAGAAAGAGTTCAGCTAACCTCTTATGAACCCAAATAGCCAAGCTCCATGCAGCTTTAATAAGTAACCACTTGGTGATGAACATTTAACAGTCTCATTAAATCATAATTTAAAAGATTGCTTTTTTTGCCCCAAACAAATAAAACTCTGTTAAATTCTAATAAGGATCTTTGAAACAGCTGTTTTGCACTACAGAATGTGTAATGACCTTATAATTGTATTAGATGTGGCATGGAAATGTTTGTTTCTTTTCTAGTCTAAAATGTGCTAAATAACAGAAGCCAAAGAAAAAGGATTCATTATGAATTGCAAGGCTCAGAGCCATGTTTCCCAGGATGGAGGGTCCTCAGTTACATTGTGATGTGGATCTCTGGCTGGGCTGGCCCAGACCAAGGTAAGTTGGTGTCTGTGTAGTAGGAATCGTATTTGCCTTAGATATGGCATACTACCCTTCATCTCCAGTATTGTACCCTTGGGTCTTAGAAATACCTGCCTTCTTCTCATAGACTGGATGGCAAGGGTCTCAGAATTCTCAGGGTCAGTGCCAATCTCCACTCTCAACAGAGAGCTTGAATTTTTTCTAGCATGGAAGTTGTTGTTTGCTCTATGGTTCTGCTCTCTACCACTGAACCTCCAGACCCAGGAAGCAGGCCATTGTGAATTCTATTGCCTGGATTCCTGGCCTCTGGTTCTCTTTGGGTTTAGCAAATGGGAGCCCTGCACGAAGGAAGATAGTGAAGTTTGTAAATATTTTCCTGGCACCTTTCCTGTGGCGTGACCATGGGTCATATCTCTCTCTCTAACAAAGACCTCAACTTCTATCCAGAGGCCTTACTCACATCCCTCTTTCCTGGAGGTTTCTGGTAACTGTTCTCTTCCCCAGCTCCTTCAAGCCTAAAATTGGTAACACATTGTAGCTATTTATAGGCCTTCTTAAATACCAGCCATTTAGAGCAAAAGATGAGCAAGAGATGCAAAAGATGAAAAGCCAAAAACATCGCCTGATTTCTGCTGTTTGCCAATTCCTATGACATCACTGCTTTTCTCAAGGTTGATTTCAAACTACCAATGTGATGTCTGTCACTCAAGGCAGGTTTGAGGGTATGATTAACTGCCATGGGCCACTCTGAGCGGGCTGCAGTACACAATTGCTTCTCTACAGCTTGCCCACAACTTTGTAAATAGCTTCTGTATTCAGACCTGCACTGATTAATCCCAATTTGACTGGTCTCCTAGGACACTGTCTTCTGAAATAGTAGGCCTTGCATGCTTAAACATTTGCACTAGAGGTGGGGAACCACTTCCCCAGAAGCATAATGTCTCTTATACCGATTCTAATTGCTAGAAGTCTAACTACTAGAAGTACTCCACAGGCATAGCTTATATCCTGGGTCCTCCACTTGTACCAGTTGGTTTCCAAAGTATAGATAATTCCTCTCATCTTTCACTTATTAAAGGTTCCCTTACAACTGGTGGTGGATGTAGGATAGTGTTTTTACACTGTCACTGAACCAGTGGGAGGGAAATCCCATCCCAAAACACAGGGGCAGCTGTTCAAGGAGACTTTCCTTGCTGGAAAGTCTTGAATGTTTTCTTTCCATCAGCCACTACTCCCCCTTAGCACCCTTTCCCTAGTCCTCTGGCTCTAGCATTTGCTGTTGATGTGTTTCGGTGGTGCTGGCTCCTGTCTAAAAAGGTTTTCTACTCTGAACTTTTTTTTCTTCAGGGTCAGCTGTCTTGCAGGCAGCAAAGCAAAATGAACAAAGTGGTTTTGAGATCTCGAGTCTGTTTGGTTCAAATCTAATCCACTTGACCTTGGGCAAGTCATCCACCCATGTGTCCCTTACATAACTAAGCTTCAGTGTTCTCATGTTTAAAATTGGGATGGTATTTGTGCTGAATCCATTCAACTATTTGAAGGATAAAATGAAATAATCCATACAAGCCAACAACATACTACCTGGCACTTGGTAAGAACCTACAAAATGTTTATTATTGTTGTTTATGAAAATGTTTAAGTTCAGCCTACCTTCATTTTCTAAAGCTAGCACTCTTTCTACCACCGTGTTACCTTCATTTTCTAAAGCTAGCACCGTGTTACCTTTTAGCAATTACAAATGTATTATAACCACAATGCACTCAAATATTTATTTTGAAATATATATTTTCCTCCCAGCTCCCATATTGACTTGCAATCTAGCAGACTGTACAATACAATTAGGTTTTAGTCATGCCAAGTGGCAGAGGAATGGCCCTGTACCTACCGTGACAGGCCCTCTCCCTTCCTAGAGCGGCTCCCTCTTGCCAGTCGCTGTTATCCCAGTGCCCCTGCCAGGGTGACTACTCAGTAGGAGACACACCAACTCAGGCTATCTGGACATGGCACTTCTGTTTCTAGATTTATCTACAAATATAGAGGGTGGGTGGTGGTGAGATTGGCATTCATGATTTCTAAATGCCCCTCTCTGACCAAAAAAAAAAAAAAAAACACAATATGACTGCAGGAAAAGTAGCTAAAAGTCTCCCACAATTGGTACATCCCTCCATTTGCTAGTTTCCTAGTATTCTCTGGCATTTTCTATGTAGAGCATTGTATTATCTGAGAGGAATAAGAGAAGAAAAGAATTAATTTACTAGATGAACACGTTTTGTCAATCACTGACTAGAGAAGAGGGAATCTGAAGGGCCGTGGTTCCTATTTGTGAACTTTGAAGGTTGGGGGTAGTGGGATGGCATCAAAATAATAACTTAAATATGTACATTACAAATGCTCATGCAGTATCTTTCTCAAGGCAAATTTGGAGAAGCATATGTCATGACAAGCCCTACTTTAGAAAAGGTTATATGATTTTCCCAAGATCATAAGGAGAACAGTCTGCAAAATGAAGACCTGAATTTAGTGTGCAAAGCAAACATCACACCCATGTTGCCTCTCTACGGCTGGGTCCAGAGTTCAGTCTGGTTCACTCTTGCATATGGTTCACTTGAGCCATATACACAAAAATCTGACAGAGCCACTTCTCCCATTTTCCATGAGGATTTTCAGACACAACAAAGAATAGACAACTGCGCCCAAGACAGACACCAACAGATAAAGTTGAGGTGGCCCAGAGGCAGGATGCTGTTGGAGCAAGCTGGTGAAATATCTTAACACTGTTGCCTTGACTTTCAATCTATAATTATACCTATACACTGCATACCCATGGGATCCCATTGGTTCTTCTTGAGATTTTGGGTTGTATTTCATTTTACAGCCAAGTGACTGAATTTTGTGTCTCTGCAGGTTATGCTCACTCAGGCACCTCAGGCTGTCAAGTGGCCTGTCATCTCTCCGCAGTGAGTCACATACCCATCAGACCTGAAGTGCTGTGTGGGCTTTCCAAGAGGAGCTGTAGTGTAGCTCAATGGTCCTCACACTGTAGAGTACAGCAGAATTACCTGGAAGGTCTATCAAAGAGGTTTTATCAAAGACTTTTATCAAAGAGGTTCTGGTTCATTAGGTCTGGGGCAGAGCCTAAAAGATTGCATTTTTAGCAAGTTTCCAGGAAAAGGCGATGCTGATGCTGTGGGTACAGGGAGCCATACTTTGACAGCTACTAATATGAAAGTGACGTAAGCAGTTTTAGCATCACCAAGATGAAAGTCTTCCCTGTCCCTATATGTTACTATATGACTGTCTACTCAAGGAAATGAGGCAAAATAAGCAACAGGAGATGTATCCAGGCCTCTGCAGACACAGGTATAGCTTTCCTGTCTATGCCTGATCTTTGGCTCAGCTTCTTGGGTCACATTAGAACCCAGAAAGCTGCTGTTTGCTAATTAATCATTGGGAGGCTCCCTTGTCCCTGCAAATGGAAGAACTCAGCTTGTTTCCTAGAGAGCCCCAACCCATAATAATATTTTACTCATGGGAATGCATCAATAAATACCTAGAATCTGGAAAATCATTTTGTACAAGACACAGAAGAGAAGGTTATTATCACATCCACAGCTAACACCTTGATATCTCTCCTTCAATGATGTGGGAGTCTCACATTCCTCTTTGGCCTCTTCTGGGCCATGCTCTTTCCCCTCACACAGATGCATGGGGTTCTCAGAGTCACTGGATGTCTTCCCTCAATTGCTCTCCACTTTAACTTCTCTCACATTTAAGGAGACAGAGCAATTTAACTCTCTGTTAGCTTTTCCCTTCCCATGTGTATGTCCAAACACACTTTGATATTTGCAAACCAAGGGCCTCCAGAGAGAAGCACAATCCTTGAAGGCAGGTCCCAGTCATATTTTTCACTTGATCCTGCTTTTGACCTCTTAGCCCACATCAGGAGCAGCTTAGTAGGTCTTCTTCCCGTGAAGAGAACAAAAAGTCTTCCCTGTCTCTATAAGTTACTATATGACTGTTTACTCAAGGAAATGAGGCAAAATAAGCAACAGGAGATGTATCCAGGCCTCTGCAGACACAGGTATAGCTTTCCTGTCTATGCCTGAAGGAGTCTGAAAGTACTGATTTTTGAGACCTCTTCTGGGGTCTTTCTCCCTGGCTCTCATAGATTACAGGCAAGGAATGGTCCTCATTCTCCTCAATAAAACCTCCAGTCAAACTGAGCATTTATGTGCTGGAAGGAGCTCCAAAAGAGAGCAGACAGAGTGGCATTAGGGGAAGTACAGGGCACTATTGCCTCCCATCCCTGACAGGTGGGACCGATCACCTGAGTTTCCCCCTACACTTCCTAACACAGAGAGCTGGGCTCACCCCTGGGCCTCTTATTCCCTTAGCCAAGATGATGTCTGGTCCCTCTCTTCAGTACCTCAGCCTCTATCAAGAAAATGAGATTCTCCTGCCTACCAAGACATTTTCCCCCTTGAGAACAGCTTGCTTTTCCAATCTCTCCCCTATTTCTGATATCAAGCTCTGGTTCCAATACACTTGATCTTATCCTCCAAGGACTGTAATTATCACCTCCCTTTTCCCCTCTAATTTAAAATTAGCTTTGCCAAAAAGTAAGACCTTGGAATTTCCACCCCACTAGGAAGTGAGCTATGGCCCTCTTCCATCACAGTGGTCATAAATGCCTCTCATTTCGCCTTGCTTCACTAAGTCCTCATTTAAAATTTTTATTTATTTTTAATTAAAGTACTACTGAATTATAAGCTAGGTTTCAGATGTACAACCCTTAAAAATTATGTTACTCATTTTTATTGAGGTAATATTAGTTTACAACAGATGCAACGTCATCACATCCCCCCTACTAACAATGCACCCATAATCTACTGTAATCCACTGAGTCCCCTTTTCTATTCCCCACCCTTCCCCTTTGATAGTCTCGATTCTACAGTCATACTTCCAGGGCTTGGTTTGGTTTAGTTCTTACTCTTCCTTTGTTTTGTATCTTTTTGTCCCACATATGATGGAAACCATCCAGTATTTGTCTTTCCCCTTTAACTTATTTCACTAGCATAATCCTCTCCAGCACCATCTATGCTGCCCCAAATGACAAGATTATGTCTATTTTAAAGCTGAGTAGTGTCCCATTGTGTTAATATACCACATCTTTATTGGCCACTCATCTGTCACTGGGAACGTCGGTTGTTTCCATAACTTCATTATCATTAATAGGGCTGCAAAGAACGTAGTGTCCCTTAGAAGTAGGGCTTTTACATTCTGCAGGTATATATCAAAATATAGAATTGATGGATTATATGGTAGACTATTTCCATGTTTTGAGAACCTTTCACACTGTTTTCCACAAGGGCTGGGCTCATCTACATTCTGACCAACAGTGTACAAGGGTTCCTTTCTTCCACACTCTCACTAATGCTTATTGTTTCTGGTCTTTTTGCAATGGTTCATTCTCATAGGTGTGAGGTGGTATCTCAGTGTGGTTCTGATATACATCTTCCTGATGATAAGATATGTGAGCACATTCCCCCCCTCCCCCAAGTGCCTGTTGGCCATTTACCTATCTACATGGGAGAAATGCTTCATTTTTTAAAACAACCAAACTCTCCATGTTTATAGGCCTGGAGCAGCCAATGTCTGGGAGTCTCCAAAAACTTGAGTGTTCATGTGACCACATAAACATAGTGATTGAGTTGGTGTTGACTTCTGGGCCAATTTCAACATCTAAGTTTCAACCTAGTAAACATTTTGTTACTCTCTCTTATCATCATACCTCCCTTTGTTTTCCCACATAATCCCAATTGATTCTTATTCTTCTTGTGGTTGGAAGAGTTTAGGATATACATTCAGAAAACTCATGAGCCCAAATCTGATGTGCTGCTATGCTTCTACCCAGTTTGGTTGGAAAGACTGTATTTTTCACTCCATGTCCATGTACTTGTCAAAAAGGGATAAAATGGGGCTTATGTAACATCTGCCTCATACGTGATTGAGTGAATTAATGTATTAAGTGAGTCCTTTTACAAACATTTGAAATTGCAAAACATGCTGCTTTTAGTTCTAGGTTTACCCACCTATTCATTTCATCCTAGATTTCTCCTCTGATACTGAAAGTATGTGCATAATAGATAGAATTGGACACTGTTTTTTTTTTTTTTAATCAGTTTCACTCCGTGTGACTAGGCTGCCCTTGCTTTCATGAAGGGAATCATGTCCAAGTTGTTGTCACGTTAATCACAGGCCAACTGGGAATAGGCTATTTACACTTGTGTCACTTCCTCCAAGATTCGATTACTGTAATTGCCTATTGACTATGTGCTCTGCTCATTTCCACACCAGCTCCAGCTGTTGGGGTAGGAAGTGGTGGGCAGACTGTGTCAAGGCAGAGAGGCAGCTTCCAACATGTGTATTGCACCAGCTTCTGGGCCAGCTCACCTATCCCCCTGAGACTGTCCGGTCTGCAGATTCTCGAACTGTCCCTTCAACTTTTTTCGTCTATTATGACATGTCCCTTCCCAGGGATAGTTCTCTGGATTTTAATCATGGATATTGTAGTCAAATGCTGCCGACTGCAATTACTCAAGGTTATACAAAGTCTTATTTAAAGATATTTATTTTCATTTGGAATTGTCCGCTGCCCTAACTGCATTCTTAAAAATTTAAGCTTTCTGCTTATCTCATGCTGCTTAAATTGATTTTTATGAATCATTTGGCTTCTCTAGAGATTTTTCCATTTTCTTTCATTGGTGTTTTTGGGGGCGGATGATCGTAGCAGTTGATTATTTGCCTTCTCAGTCAACCAAGTCATGTGTTCTCCCACTTCACTTTCAGGTGAGAGGTCAGGTACAAACTTCCATTTTATTTAATATATAAATTGGTTTGAAAGAGTATCCATGAATGAATTTAATTCCTGCTATTCAGGTTTGAGTGCACTGCTCAGCATTCCTGCTGATACCTTAGCCTAAACTTTACACAAGTTGTCCCATAGCTCACCTGTCTTCCAGGCTGAATTTAGCTTAAATCACTGCCATCTACTGCGATTGCCCCAGACAAATCTTTTCAGTCATCTAGCTCTCAAATGAAAAGTGCTTCCTCACTGCTCATTTGATGGAGGGTAATGAGGTGCTGTTTCTACAAGATTACTTACCTGATGAGACAGGAGGACTCAATTGAAAAGACCCAGGAAGGACCCCAGATGGCTCTGGCTGAGCACTTCTGGAGGATTGAGCAAGCACTGCTGCAGTGAGGAGTCAACACTTTCTCCCTTGAATCCCCAATAACTTAGTTTTTTGTTCTAGTGAAATCTCCTTTCTCTTTTTCTTCTCAAGTGCCTAGAGCAGTGGTTACTTCAGCATTTATCACAATCACCTGGATGTCTTGTTAAAATGTGACCTTTCTGGGCTTTACCCAGTGAGTTCCTGATTCATTTAGTCTGTGTTGGGGCCTGATGTTCACATATCTAATAATTGCTCAAGGGCAATCATTAACAATCATCAATGATGATGATTGTCCACGTCATGCTTTGAGGACCACTGGCCCGGAGTGCATAAAGCTGGAAGCCACTGTGGCACAGCATGCCTTCTCCTTTGGCATGTTTCCTGCCTCAACCTTGTCTTTCACTGCTGCCACATACTAGCATATAAGCAATATTTCATTTAGTTATTCATTTAAAATTATGTGTCTGATACTCAATCCTTTATAGCTCTTGAGAGAAGTATAGCATTATCTCTTTGCCTTTGCTGTTAACTTCCTGAACTTAAATCTGCCTTTCCTGTCTGACTCACCTCCAACTCCAAGGTCAATGTCAAACACCCATTTCTCCGTGAAACAAGATCTTTACCAATGAAAGCTTTCATTCCTGTTTTCCACACTGTACCTTGCACAATTCTCCATCATTGCAATTAGTTCACTGTAGTTTCATTGTTTGTTCACAACTTTTTGCCTTTGCTAGACCCTGATCTCCCAAGGGCTGAGACTGGACTTCGTTTCTAACTTCAGAAACTCAGCTGGTACCTGGCCCATGTGTTCAGTGTATGTGTGTGAACTTAATTATTTCATGGCAGAGACTTCCACTTTTCTTCATTATCTAGGAGTTTGGTTTAAAACATGATTTCCCTTTATTCCAGTGTGGATAGAAAAATGCAGGAAAGGTTTAGTCCTGCATAGGTCTGGTAGCTTCTCTTAATTTCATGAGTTCACTTCACATCTATAATAAGCACATAGGAACTGAGCCAGAAAGTAGAGACATTTTCAATTGTTACATCTGAATAGTATTCTTCTACATTAAAATATTTTTACATCTCTTAACCTTAGTAAATCTTTAGCAATAATCCTCTAACCTGTTAAGGTGCTCATTATTTCATTTGGAAAAATGGCTCCATTCAAACAGCCTCCCACACATGATCAGGATGTGAACAGAATCCAGGGCAGAGCTGGAGAGCATAGGTGGTGGGTGGGCACCGCTTGGGTAAGGAAAGAGCCCATCACAGGGCTCAGAAAACATGAGCTCTATGTCATGACAGATCATGCAACTATTTGCTTTAAGTTTCTTCATCTGTCAGATGAATTAAATGGCCTCTCAGTGCTACTCCGGTCTTAAAATCTTGTGACAAGATCTTCAGATTATAAGACCACATTCATTAACCATTCTCCACTGCAGTCTTTAAGGGCAAAATTGTCTTTATCTTGACATCCTGGGGGACAGACATTGTTTATTTTCCAGCATGTAGCTGGCCCCAGAGTGCCTCCAGCACTTTTCTGAGGGAGGGCATCTACGAGAATCGAGGCTAGTTCCCAGGCAGGGTACCTCACTGAGAGCATGTTTATACACAGACACCAGTAGAGACATCAGCCTAGATCCATCCCAGAACTTTGTTGTGCCCACTGCTAGAATCCAACTTAGTTTCCCCAAAGGCTAAGAACTCTATATGCTTTTCCTTTTGGGGGACTTCCATCAATGCTCACAAAGGCTAGATTCACCATAGAAGTTTCGCCTAACCCATGGCTTCAGTGAATAGCTCAGCACTGTTTATGCCAAAATGAGATCTCCAGTCCTGACCCCTTCTGCTAGCTGCCAGCCTTCATGCTACATTCTTCTCCCACTGCTGAAAGGCACTGTCTTCAATCTAAACATGACTCCCTTCCCAAACATGCTCCTTCTCCTGGGGGGTCTTCAACTCTTCTAACAGAATCATAGGTTTAAAATTATAGACTGATGTTTGATGACTACTTCTTCCTACCCATGTACTATATAGGTTTTGTCCATTTGTTTCTGGGAAATTTGTATTTCCCCTTCTTCACTTTTATCACACTGCCACTGTCAGAGCACAGTCTTTGTTATCTCTTGCTTGGAGTTTTGCAGCAGCATCCAAACATATCTCACTACTGCATTCCTTTCATTCCAACCTGTCTATGAGAAGCACATCCTAAGATGAGGGTTCAGATCAAGTAATATACCAAGGAAGTGTTAAACTGGTAATAGAGTACAAGAAGAAAGATAGAGAAGGCAAAGACACTAAGCATAGGTGAACTTTTTCACAAAGCCCCAGGCTCAGCCTGATCCTGCAAGGAACCCTGGAGTATCAGTTACACCTGAGAGTTTGTGGCAAATGGCAGCAAGGGAATTGAGCTTCCATGTCTGTACTTTGATCATTAACTAAGGTTTACCCCAACGGACGTCAATTGCTTAACACCTTCAGCTCAGACTCCCAAGCATTTTTAGCCTGAACTCTGCTTTGTTTTATCAAGAGGCCTCCTGTAGTCCAAAGACAGGTTTCTGAATAAAGTCACAGGTATGAGCTGGTAAAGCAAAGCATACAGGACCTGGAAAGTGGGGACTGAAAAACAGCAAAGCTGTCAGCTCAACACTGACACATGACTGCTTAATTATTGCTTTCCTAGCAAACTTTAATGGCTCTCGAAATTTTCTAAGCCCTTTACCTATATCAAAATCTCAATAATTTAGCAACATCATTTATCCCTGATTTCTTCCCTCACACCACACATCTTAAAGTTCTAACAAACTCATTTAGTATTTCATATACAGATCAGATCTTTCTAGCCTTTATGCCTTTGTTTATTCAGTTCCCTCTGCTTGGAATGGCCTTTATACCACCTCTGAGATCCAAGTCATCCTTCAAAAACCAGGAAGACTTTTATAATTACCCTCAAGAAATGTGGTCTTTTCCTTTTTGGTGATTTTACAGAACTTCACATATTCCTCTAAACATGTACTATTGATGGAAAGTTATTCTTATCTCTCTTCTAGAATGTCATCAGCATCAGCAATTTGGATCTCCTTGCATCCTTTCCAGTGCTTAGATCACAATGATGCTATCACTGCTTGTTGCACAAATGGTTGAAACTCCTCCATATGCCTCCACCAAACAAAAAAGGGTGGATAGGGAAGTGATATTTTTCAATACTGTCCTCAAGGTTCAGTTCTTTATGGGAGCTTTTAAAGTTACCCCTTGAAAGCAGTAACTCCCCTCTGGATCCTTTTACACTCTGCCATGTCAACTTCTTTATGGAGCAGACAGTGGTGCAAAGGTGAAGTTGGGGTGAAAGGAGAAAGTCTAAATTAACATCTCGTGAAACCACCCTTTTTTTCAAGGAAGTTCTAGAAAAAGTTTGAGAAACCACTTAAAATGTGTACTATATCTAACATTCAAGAGTATTTCTATCAATGTAAATGGGAGTGTCTATCAGGTGTAATAACACAATGGTACTCAAAGACCCCAGGTCAAGTGCTGCCTCAACCACTTATCATGTGATGCACTGGGCAAGACAGTTAGTCTTTTGGGGTTTATTTTCCTCATAAAGTAATGGTATGGGTGGGTTACAACATTAAAAGCTCTGCGATTTCATGATTTCTCTAGGAGCTCTTATGTGCCAGCCACCTTCACACCGGAGGTATGAAGACAAATGTCATGGTTCCTTTGACCACAAAACCTTTTAAAAACCGGCTACCTAGGACCCACTTGAAATTATTAAGCTTCCCTGGAAGAAAAACTGTTGTCTTGTTGAAATTTCCTTCCTGTGTCTTTTGCCCTCTAGTTCTAATCGGACCTTTTATTAGAACTGATGCCTCTTTCTTCTTCTATATGACAAGTCTTAAATCACAGGAGACCCTCAGGAAGTTTAAAACTGAGTTGGCCCACACAATTTTCCCCATAGAACAAATACATCTATATGAAAACAAAAGTCTATATTAAATGTAGATCCTAGCAGTCTGTTAGGCCCACTCTGGAGCCATTTGATGGATGATAAACATTAATCCACTAGCATGTATAACTCAAATTAGTGCTAAAGTAAAATTAAAATTTTCTACACCATCAACAACTGAGTTACCTCTCATACAGATGAAAATCCCTACTAAATTCATGGTGGCCATAGGTCTTCTATTCTACAGACTCCACTGACACTCATTTGTGGTTTACTTCCCTTTGTCTATAAAATTCTTTGGTATTTTAACACAAAAGACAGAAGTGTCTTTTATTGTAGCCTTGTGTTCTTATTCCTAAGGAGTGAGTTAGCAATTGCCATGCAGTTATGCAGAATTATTTTATTCTGATTCAAAGGCCTCTAACATTTTAGAGGAGAAAGGAACACTATTTCAGAGATTCCCTTGTTAAGGACTAAGAACGGCTTAGGTTTAGGATGCTAAATCTCCTATTTGAGAGGGTTTTCTCTCTTTTCAGCACCTCTTCCCAGTGCAGTGTTAAAGCTTGGAAGCTACAGAATAGCCTGGAAGGGACATGTTCCAGAGTAAGAAGCTCCTGCAATGCAGTCCACCTGATCCAGGTGGAGAGCAAGTTGAAGGTCGTGTTACCCAGAGGCCTTACTGTTAGTAGGAGAACAGGCTCAAGATTTGTAATTCTACTGGAAATCAATACAGCGAGAAGACAGCAGAACTGAAGAGCCCCGTCTGGACATGAAGAACTACCATGGTTGGTGCTAACCCTGAAACAAACTTCCATCTTATTTTGTAAGGCCTCGGTGATGGGCCTCTTCCTTGCCTTCTTGATACCATTTCCTCTCTTTGCACATATCTGGGTGTGTTTGTTTTTAAGATACATGATGAATATAAAGTTTCCAATAAAAGGAAAATAGGGGCAAGAAAACTCTGAAGGAAGCTCAGTTTTGTTTTGTTCAGATATTCATTATTTTGGGGAAAGTTATTCCCTAGAAAACTTCTTTATCTTACACCTAGGGCTTGCTGAGAAGATTATAAAACAGTACATATTAAAAATAATTCCGTAAGAAAATTTAAGACTGATTTTAAATAATGACTTGGCCTGATCTCCAACTAAAGGGGAGATGACAAGGATTTTAGACAGATTTCACATTAAAATGTACATTCACGAATCCACTGACAATGAATATTATATTGAATAAAATATGAATATCACTGGTTAACATGTGCTATTTCTCGCATATCTGTCTACTGACAAGAACACCATCCTGGGGAGTAGATATCAGGGACTATGTTAAGGTGACGAAGATTTTACAAGAATGTCCAAGGCTGTTCAGCAAGGGGACGATTCTATTTATAGCCATGAGGGAGAAACATCTGGTCTACTGGGTAAAGGAAAGGAGGTAAAGGAGGAAGGAAAGAACATGGACAGAAACTGGGGCATTTGGTTGAGAAACAATGAAATAAATTCATAGATGGTGGATAGTTCAGACTGAGAGAGGCCCAAATCCTATTTTCAGGACGGCCTTGATATCTCCTCACATGCCAAACTTACACCATCTGTCCCTTCTCTTTTGTAGGTTTTACTTCTAAAGTATCATTTCTCTCTATCAGCTGTCTATGTTTTGCTGAACCTTCAGGGTCCAGGTCAAGTTCTCTCATCTCTGTGATGCTTTCTTCACATTTCCATCACTTTCAGATCAAGTCAGTCCATTAACTCATTGAGAACCACATAGCTGAAATGGCAGAGCAGATGCATTCCTATTCCCTAATAGTCTGTATCTTTCCACTTAGGAGTTTACCTCAGCATATGCTGCTGACAAAGAAATGTTTTGTGCACTAATTACCCCATATATATAGTGCTCGTATCTTTCAATTAAATACCTTTGAGGGAAACAGCAGTGCTGTAAAATTTCCTTTATTCTAAAATGTGCAGCATAGGTCTTCATAGCAGCTTATCTTTATTGACCACTAGCCATGTGCTTGACACTGTACTATGCTCTTTGCATATATCACTCATTTAATTCTCACAAGCTTGTGAGATAGCTACTAGTACTACTCTCATTGGTAGGTGAGGAAACTACAGCATAAGAGATTCAGTAAATCTACTAACACCACACAGCTGAGAAATATGAGAGGTTCCTGCAGGCTGTCCATACCCCGTCCACTTATTTTAAGTGATCTACTGCAAGGTAATCTAAAAATACTTTAATATTTATTAATGGATTCACTGTCTTGGTCTTAAAGAGACAAAACACTTAACCAAAGCATCCTTTATACAAAAAAGGAGCTCATGTTTAATTATATTACTAACTTCCTGTTACTTAGATTTGATCTAAAAATTAAATAGAAAAAATTCATCATTCTCAGGCTGCCCTTGGATTTTTATAAAAACTACAGGAAGCACAGACTCTGATCTGAGCTTTCAACTGGGTTCCTCTTCATCTGAAGGTGAAGTGGAAACTGGGCAACTGTCCAAATGCTTTACCAAACTAGCTAATGCTACTGGCAGCTCCCTAGAAACCATTTCAGGGCACACAAAGCCCACAGTACACAGGAAAACCTGGGCTACTCAATAAAAGAAGAAACAGGAAACAAGTATCAAAGAAGGAGCATTTTGGATATGTTCATGTTACATACATGAATCATTTCTGAACAGGCAGTACAAAGACTGTTCTCTTCCATGCTTGTTGTGCTCATACGGCTTCCAAAGTGGTAATGTGGTGTTCGTTAAGGCCACCCTTTGAAAAACAATTCAGGTCTCCCCAGAAATGCAAGCCAGCAGTGGAACTGATGGGGAATATAATGAGCAGTCCCTGTGGAACATGAGGATGATTTTCTCCCATCATCTATTTGAATGTTTATAAATGAGTAATGAGGTCAACTTGGGACAGGCAGGTTTATACCACAATTTGGACAGATGTTCAGAGCCTCTGGAAACCACAGCTGCCTAGTCCAAGTAGTGATTCCAACTAAAAAGTACTAAGTGTTCAAAGGAGAATGTGTCACCAGGGACTGTTCAGAGGAGCCCACTGATCACCAGGGAATCGACTTGCATTGATTCTTTCCAACCACATTTATATTTGTAGAACCTGGAGCTCTCACTAAGTGCCCATTTACAAAATTAACAGGCATGTATATAAATGGCAAGTATTTGGTTAAAACAAGTGTCATTTCTTGCTGGTTCATATCTGAAGAGATTACACGTATATTCTCTTAAGTTAGCAAAAAGTGAACTTTGAACCAGTCATCACTGAGGTGTCTTAGGTCTGTTCCACATTTTGATAATAGGCACGGAACTATGATACACGATACAGAGCTGTGGGCTTTTTTTTTTTTTTTTTTTTTTGGCTTGTTTTGTTTTACTTTGGGGGAAGGGGGTAGGTGCAGCTAACATAATATTGGACATGAAATAGCTGACTATAAAACTCCTGAACTGCTACACTGGAGATATTTAATCAGCTACCCGGGGTATGTCATGTCATTAATGTTTCTGTCCAAAGAGCAAAAAGATTAATAGCTATTGTTAGCTAAAATCATCATTTAGGTATTTTTTTCCTACTACAAATCATGCCAGAGTAGACATTTTCCCACTAGTCTCTTCATGGCTATATGCTTATGCTGTAGTTCTCCTAAGATTCATAGAAACAAATGGAAGTGCTAGATGGTTAAGGCATATACATTTGCAACTTCTCTAGATATTTTTAAACTGTCTTCTAAAAAGTGTTCCAGTTTGCATTATCACCAGAAATTATTGACAGTTCTTCTTGCACCCACCTCCAATTTTTGTTAACATTTAACATTATCAGACCCTTTAATATTTGCCAGTCTGGCTGATATGAAGTGGTATCTAACTATCTTATTTGACAATTCCCTGATCATTTGTATTATGTTTATTTTTTTCACTTGAGCTGCTTTTTGTCATTTTATTTACTTTATCATTTCCCCAATGAATCACTTTTTGTACTATATCTAGAGTTTTTTGTAGATTCTGGATAACAATCCTTCATAAATTATCTGCATTAAAGGGCCCAATTCTTAGCCTGGAATTTTCTTTCTTCATCTTTGTTATTGTAGTTATTGTTGAGCAGAATTTACTTTTTTGTATGTAGTTATATTTTGTATCTTATTTCCATAATCTTTCCTTATCCCAGTAATGATCTTCTTTATTTTCTTGGAGAAGATTTAGTTTTATTTTACATATTTATTTTAATCCATCTGGAATTTATTTGTGTATGGTGTGAGATAGGGATCTAATTTTATCTTTTTCCATAGAGATAACTAATTACTCCTATATGTTTCAGTAATCAATGTGTTCCACCGTTGATGAGTAATGCCATCTCTGTTTTATGTCAAGCTTCCATTTCTGATGCTCTGATTCTTGAACTACTTGTCTTACTGGTTTTATTTTTCCTGTCTTTATATCTGTAATGCATTGTCCTAATTAGTAAGAGCACATACTTTAAAGGGCAAAATAGTTTCTCATTTTAGTGTACATTAAAACAACACCACCTTGTTATTTTTTCCAAAATTGTATTGGCTATGCTGGGCCTTTATTTTTTTCTCCACGTGAATATCAGGATCAGTTTGTCAAATTTTAAGAACTTGAGATTTTAAATTAAACTTTTTGGAGCCATATGTTAATTTGGTGAAAAATTAAACCTGTATGATGTTGAGTTCTCCAATTAATGAACATGGTATATCTTCCTATTAATTCAGACAATTCTTTATGTGATTCAACAATGTTTTAAAAACTTCTCCTGAGTAATAGACATATTTGTTGTTTTACTTCTAATTAGCTTAGAGATTTGTTGCTACTGTGAATGAAACTTTTAAACTTTTATTTCCACTTCTTTTTAAAAGTTTGTTAGTGTATACAAAAATATTGATTTTTGAGGCCCTCCTTCATGGTTCAGCAGGTTGGAGCACTGCACTATGAAGCTAAGCCAAGTGGTGGCTGCTTCAGTGTGAGTTTTATCCCTGCCTGGAAGGTTATCCGTGGTGCAGCAGACCTCTCTTGTCTCACCCGCTGATCCCCTCATCAATCTGCCTGTTCTGCTCCCCACTCTGTTCCTGTTCTGCTCCCCACTCTGTTTCTGGTGAATCCTCTCACTGTCCCTGTACCTCTGTCCTGTGCCCCATTTCTGTATGCATAAATAAAATCTTTAATATATATATTATAATTGAATGTTAAAATGTCTTGTTATCATACTATACTTCCCTGTTTATTTTGGAAGCTTTGAAAGTTTCCTATATAAACAGTTACTGGAAAAAAAGATATTTCTCATTCTTTTCCAGAGCTTATAATTTCTTTTCCTGTAATTCAGTGGCTAGAATCTTAGAGGTACTGATAGTGGGTATCATTGTTATGTTTCTCAACTTAATGTGATTGCTAATGTTTCTAATTAAATGTAATGTATTGCATTTTATAAGGTTATTGTAACCTTGCTATCAATATATATTAAAATGAATTTATAGAACAATCTCAGTTATAAACATAGATGCAAAAATATTGTATAAAATATTAATACAACTAATTAAGTAGTATTTAAAAAACAATATACCAAATACAAATGTATTTAACCCTAGCAGTCAAAGAACAAATAAATATTAAGGAAATTATCTCTCTAACACAATAAATTCTTGTTTTGTTATGAGATATTACATGACTGGAATATCCACTAAGCCCTCTTTGAATGTTAAATTGATTTACAGATTTCTACATTGGAAACAACCTTCCAGTAATGATTTTGAAGAAAGGTAGTGTTCAGTTGCCTTATACTTTCCAATGTTAATACTGAGAAGCCCAAAACCATGCATCTATTTCTATTTATTTTGTTCTTGGAATTTAGTAAACTTTTTCAAATGAGAAACAGTCCTTCAACTCTGGGAAATTTTCTTGAATTAATCTGTTGGATGCTTATTTCCAAGGATTTTTGTTATTCTCCTTTTCTAGAATTTTTTGGATGTTGGATCTCTTGGGAGGGACTAATTTTCTTTTTCCCTTCCATCTCTTCTCTGTTTTTGCTTTTCTGTTTATGAGTTTTCCTTCACTTCTTTTTGTAAATTTCTATTCAAATCAATGGTTTTGTTTCTTCTGTTTAATTTTAACTTCCAAAAGGTGGAAATACTGGTTATTTTCAGAATGATCCTTTTGTAGTATGTTGTTCTCATTTTATGGTTGAAGTATCTTCTAATATCTACCTTAAAATGATAGGGATTTAAAATTTTGAAAGTTGCCTCTTCCAGCTTAATCTCTATTTTCTTCAAGTTGATGTTTTTATGTTTATTTTGATCTTTAATGTCTGTTTCAGAGGCTTACCCTAGATAGTTTTGTGTCTTATTTGTCACTTTACTTTTATATTTAGAAGTTTCCTCTTGTTCATCTCAGATCCCTAAGTATTGACATTTCTAGTTTTTATTTGCATTATACTTAACTATTTGCCTAGCTTTTGTGTTGGAAATAGACAAGAATAAGTAGGGTAGGGGAAACAGAGACTTTCAAAATTTAGTTTATCCTTGGGCCCTCCCTGGTGGCCCAACAGGTTAAAAGCACAGCCACAGTTAGCTGCAGCCACTTCAGGTCAAGTTCAATCCCTAGCCAGGGGAGTGGCCCACATGGCGCAGCAGACCTCTCCTGTATTGCCCACTGATCCCTCAGCAGTGTCCTTCATCAGTTGGCCTGTTCTGGTCCCCAATCCGTCTCTGGTGAAATCCTCTCACTGCCCCTGCACCTCTGTCCTATACCCCAGTTCAGTATGCATATATGCATAAATAAAATATTAAAAAATATAATTTAGTGTGTCATGTTTTGAGATCTAATGTTCTCAGTTATGTATCCTATCCTTGACTGTCCTGCTTTAGTTTCTTATTGGTGGTAAGGAAAGGGCAGCTGCTGGGCTGTCAGGTATAGGATTGGTATCTGAAGGCTAAATATTCCTTGGAATTTTACCAAACATCCTTTATTTTAACCTTTTGATCCCCCATTTTGACACTGAGGGACATTTTCATGCTATTTTCTCATGAGGTTGCTTATGAGATCATTTCCTGTGTCTTTTTATCTCTATGTTCCACATACAAAAATCATCAAGTATTTGCCTTTCTCCTTTTTACTGATTTCACTTAATGTAATATACTTTTGTCATATTTTGTCAAGTATACCCTTTCATGTATCTTAAGGTTCACTTTATGCATGAACTTTGGAACAGAGTGTTCTAAGGTTGATTCAAGTTTTTTGTTTGTTTGTATTTTTAGTTTTTGCTATTAATGTTCGGGTATCTGAACGGACTCTACAGATACAGGTTTCGTGGACTCTACCCCCACTCCAGACACCGAAACCACAACTCCCAGCAATACCAAAGAAAGGACTGCTAGGACCCGAGGGTGGAGTTGGGGTTTTGGATATAAAATCGGACAGGTTGGGCAGAGGGAGGGAGACACATGGAGCAGAGAGACATGTGAAGAAACTGTGATTGCTTCTTCTTGGTCCTGGACTACTTGAAACAGCTGTGGTAACAGAAATATGGGGAGATTTGACTATCGCAGCATTTATCTTGATTTTGATTTTGCTCTTTTCCTTCCAGACTTGTCTGGCTATTTCTGACACTTTTCTATGGGTCCTGGTCAGAAGGTGCTTTAGACTTGTGCTTTGGGCCAAATTTGTTTGGGTAGACTTTTACCCATGAGGGGACGGGTAACTTTGGGTGTTTGACTTATATTCTTTATGTTTTCTGTATTGCACACTGATTGTATTAAAGTTCCTTTCCATTAAAGGTCTTACATGTTTTGTCTTGATATGGCAGATGGCAGAACCTATTTAGAGGAGGCAGGTTTGGGGGTTCAGGGCAGCCTTTCTCTCTCGCTGCCCTGTAACACTATTACCTACATTTAAAAAATCTAGTCAGTTCCCATGACAGGACAAATGTGTGAAATATTAAGTGGAACTTTCTTAATCAGCAAGAGAAGGAAAGGCAAAGTCCAGCTACTGCCTTATACCAACAAGCTTTCTGATTAAGTGCAGGGCTTGAATAAAATCACAGAATACTAAGTAATGACTGTGCAGTTCTCACTCTGAGGGCCAAGAAGAAGTAAAAGAAATGATGCCAGGGAGAGTCTAGAGGATCAAGCTTTTATGGGAAGGCTCTAGAAGAAGGTCAAATCCAAGGGAGAGCGTGTGAGTGGCGAGGACACATAGGTATCATAAACTTCTCCAGGCAGCTTTTCACACCACTGATGAGAAGTCAGGGAGCAGGAGCCAAGGAGACCTGAACTGTGAGCCACAAGACAGAAAAGCTGCCCAGGATGAAATGGTCCAGGATACCAGCTCTGATTCAAATAAGGGACACAGGGTCTCATTATTATTGGGTTGTGGCTGGGAAACCTAGGTGGGCTTAACTGAGTTGAAGCAGCAGGACTAATTCAGGTAGTACTTAACTTAACATGAACACAAATGGTTCTATTCCCATAAGAAAGAAGAGGAATTCAAATCCTAAAAGGCTGAATTGCTCTAAGTACACAAGTGAGCTGAAATGCTGCTGTGAGAATAAAGTTCCTGGACACCAAATTCAATTTTCTTGCCACTCCATCACCTTGATGCTCATCCATACTTCTTTGCCATCTGTGGGGCAATGGAACTCACATTACATTAAGATGCTTACATTAAGATGCTTACATTAAGATGCCAGTGCAAACAGGCTTGTCGTCAAGGCCCAGGGTGCTCCATCTGAAATCTGTGGTGATAACGACATTCTCTCTAGGATGCTGACACATGACTCTCATCACCAGAAGGGCTGCCTATTTGGAAGGTCTAACATCACCAATAGATGGCAGTGACCTGTTTCATTAGCAGGCAGCACAAGAACAAACATGTTGTATTAACTGCATTCAGGGAAGACAAGTGGACAAGGACAAGGAGATATCACAGGACCCTACAGAAATGCTGATGTGCAGGGCTGCTTCCTGAGGGCCACACATGTCTGGATGATCCTGTTTTAATCACTCTGCTAGCTGGTCAGACACTAACTCCCCATCCTGAATTCCCTGATGTTCTCTGGAGGTCTCAGAAACTTTCAAATAGGTTATGCTGGAGGCCATTCTGTGTCACCTGCTCAGAATGTGCCTGTTTTTTCAATCCAAAAGTCCCACTCTGTTCCCTGTCCTCCATACAGGTTCCCACCTACCTTTATGCTTTGGACAAGCATCCTCCCACTCATTGCTTAGTTTGATAAAGCAGAATTGAAAGGAAAAATATGGATCATTTTTGGCCAAGCACCTTGAAATATTCCTTTTCCTACCCAATGGAGAGAGAGGGGGCCACAGGGTTATATGTTTCATCTACTGTGCCTAGCTAATTAGAAAGAATTATCTTCTCCATCATATTATTTATTCTTTATGTTCACACCATTTTCACTCCTCCACATCCTTAAAAATAAAATGTGAAAGCAATACAACAAATACAAGTCTGAAGAATTTGTAGATAAAGTGCCTTACATCACATACTCTAGAACAACATTTTTTCTCTTTAAAAATTTACCTTTTTTGTTTTTTTAAATTTGACATAGCATTGCCTTACAACAGTATATAAATGTTAGGCTATAACCTCATACTTTGACAAATGCTGACACCATACCATGCCCACAGTCATAGGTATAAGGTACCATTCACCATCATCCAATCTAACCCTTCTACCTTTTTCTCCCTGCCTTAATCCACATAAATCAATTTATATAAGAATACTCATAGTACAAGAATATCCTATATTATTTTTATTTAATATTCTACCTTATAATCTTTCTTTATGCAAAATTTTCTCAATGTCCATGCCTATTTAATATTCAACAAAGAGATGGCCCAATTATTGCCAGAGGAAAGAGTCAATTTATTTCAGAAATGGTCATTCAAAAAACTATCCTTATGCTACCCATAACTGAGGCCAGCACTATATACCATCTTATCCTCATGTTGGATAAGAGGGCAAGCATCAGAGGCCAGGTACTGCAGATCAGAAATGGCACAATAAGAGTTTTGGGATAAGTCTGAGGAGTCAGCAGTGAGGAATAATGAAAGGCAAGAGAAAAGGAAACCTAAAAGCCAGGAAGTTAGCAATACAGAGACCCTCAGAGTTAAAACAAAGAGGCCTGGAATGCCCCCCAGGGATTCCAGCAAGGCAGTGACTTATGAGCCAGGTATTCTTCTGTAGAGGGAGGACATTTGCTGCCTATTCATCCACTCATTCTTTGTACAATGTTTAGGTCCTCCTGAGGTCACTGGGGATGGGGCATTTAATAGGTGGTACTTGTGCTTGAGGTAATATGTTGCTTAATTGATTTGCCTCTGATAAAAGCATGAGTCCAAAAACTGGAATTTCAAGGATGTGCCTGGAATTATAATTTCATGTCTTCCCCATGAATTTGCCCATTCATGGTCCCTATTGAAAGAGTGGGAAAAGGGAGCCATAAACTGACAGGATCATGGGTGGGCACCAACTCACAGGCAATCTAATGCCTAATCTGTGAAAACAAACTGGTCTAATCTGATACTATTAAGGAATTATGCCATTGCAGCTAGTGAGATGTTAGTAGCAAATAATAACCATGGAAGAGAGGGACATGTCAGCCGTGAAGTAGCATATGGGATGAAGTCATACAGATATACAACTACATGTTATGGAAATATAAAAACAGTAGACAACCTCAGGAAAGAATGTTCAACAGAGGCGGAAAAAAAAAAAAAGCTGTCGTCTAAAGAGAGCCCAGTTTGTGACTTCACTATTTGCCCATTCCTTCAACTGTCCCTGAGGTACCATACACATGTGTCTTTTTATTTAAACTCTTCTCTGTCCCTCCCAAGGCATCCAAGTGAAACTCCGTTCTTCCCAACTAAAAGGTTACTCTATGAAAGATGCTAACAGTGCAGTCTCAGTAAAGAATGAATTCCTCAGAGATCCTCATATGCTATTGCCTTTAAGTCACATCTCCAGTGTGCACAAACCTTGGCAAGAAAATCCAAAGAAGTATCTACCTTTACAGGCAGACAATTAAGCCAATTAAAGAGTGTGGTACGATATGCCTTCTGCCTTCAAGGTCAGGCCTTGACTCACCAGAACCTTGGCAAAGTCTTGCAGTCTGGAGGGAGTAAGAAATCATCCCTGTCTATGACAGACTTCTGAGCAGATGGTTAGTAAATCAAGGTCCTGATGTGAAATGTTGATGCTTTTAGCCCAGGAAGATGCAGGTGAAATATTAGCAAGCTAATTACATAGAGTAGAATACAGGAAGCCACTGGTCACTGTCCTTAAGGAAAAAGATCAGTCAATGTGAAATGAGACCCTAATTGCAAAGAGCAGAACCATAAAACCAATTTAGAGCCCTAAGTTCAGTGGGATAGGAGGGAGTAATAATTAAGGAGACACCATTTATATTTACAGTGTTGAAACAGGATACTCCTTATTTTAGGAATGAAAACTGAATATGCATTTAAATGGAGGACATCCTACCCTACAGTTGGTATTATTGAACTTGTCGGTATTTTAAACTTTCATTTATAATAATGGGTTTCTCAATTTATCCACAATATCATCATGTCACAGAAAGCACAGGTTTGAAAGAATTGAGTTCAAATATCAAATCTGCATGAATGTCACTGTGGGTGAGAAGTCAATTGATTCCCCTTCCTTTTCTATCAAAGGGAACCCATAATTTCCTAATTCTTAAATATTGGGCTATTCTTTTCTGATTGGTTTCCTCTTGAAGTAGAATCAAACAAGAAAGCTCTGGCTAAATTTTTTTTTTTTAAGATTTATTTATTTATGCTTACAGAACTGGTGTAGAGGCCAGAGGTGTGGTGGGTGAGAGGATTTACCAGAGACAGAGTGGGGAGCAGAACAGGCAGATCAACTGAAGTACACTGCTGAGGGGAGTAGTGGACAGGTCAGGAGAGGTCTGTCACTCCATGTAGGTCAGGTCCCTGGCGGGGGATCAAACTCGTGCTACCATGGCTTTGGAGAGCTTCATAGTGTGGTGCTTTAATCTGTTGCACCACCAGGAGAGCCCATCTAGCTAATTTTTCCTTGGAGAGCTATCTCAGTGTGGAAGCCCATAGTCTAGAGTGTCCTAGACTCTAAGAGCCTGTGGAGAGCCTGGTGCCTAATCCACAGAGACCCACCTCCTAAGTGCCATGGTCTAGAGTTGTCCCATGACATCTAGTGTCCTTTAGGCAAAGACCACAGTTATAAAACATTGTTTAGAAATCATCATATCTATATATGTTTCTTTTGTGGGTCATTTTAATATACAGCTATATAGCAACCTTATGTGTGGCTATTATGCAATTATTTCTGTTTGACAGATGAAGAGACTGAGGTTCTGAAAGCAGAAGCAAGTTGTCTGGTCACAAGGCACAGAAGTGGCAGAGCTAGGTTCTGAAACTCTCATCAGATTACAATGTGCACGCTCTTCCCATCATCCCAGTGAAGTCCTGCCAAGTGGGCTGGCAGCATGGCTGTTCTCCATCAGCTAATGCAAGCTGCCCGACTGCCTTTCTCACAGTTTGTCCTCGGCCGGTGCTTCTCAAACAGTAAAGTGCATGCAAATCACCTGGGCTCTAGTTAAACTGCAGATGCTGATTCAGAAGATCTGGAGTGGGGCCTGAGATGCCAGGGCCCAGGTGCTGCCTTGCTCTCCACACTTTGCATAGCAAACACCTCAAAGACACCCTAATATTACCAAATTATTCACTGAATTATAAATAGGACCTCTTTTCAAAGCTCAGTATCTTCCCTTCTCTCACTAAGTACTTAGTGGCCAAATCTGTGAAGCAATCCCAAGTAATTCATAAAGAAATTAAAAGCAGACTGACATTCCTAATACTCTCCAGCTGTTATCCAGTATGTGCCATTAGGGTAATTGTGTGGGAGAACTGAGAGATGACGCTAAAACAATAATCTTACCAGGATCTATTTAAAGCTACAGGCAACATTTGATTGGTAAAATAAAGAAATTAAGGTTGGGTCATGTAGAGCTGGTTGAGCAGTAGCAGCTGCAGAAATCATAGCTGCTGCAAAGGTATTGTTGCTAATTGAATATTTTTTATAGTTTAAGTCCTATATGTATTAAATGGATAATTCTTACAGCAGTTTACTAGCACAGACATTGATAGGAATTTTCAATTATTCATATTCTACTTTCATTGATAAAGTAATCTAAAGGGATGACTAAGAATATCTAATAGGACAAGAGAGTACAAGTTTAAATGTGGGTACAAGGGAGAAAAAAAAATCTGAGTAACAAACAGCAGAACCAGGAAAATACTTTCCATGAGCACCATGGACTGCAAGCCTGAGAGGAGTGAGACATACTTGGTTCTCAACATTCCAAAAGTCAGCAAGAAAAGGAACTGCCAGTTGAATAATGCACAATGATCATGTAATTAAAAAGCCTAACAATTTTCAAAGAATGTAAACCTTTCTTCATATCCTGATCAAGGATATTTCCTGTGACTTCCAGAGAGAATATGATGTGCTGGAATGAAAGGCTTTCTTAGCAGTTATTCACCATGAACCCAAGGCGGCTTTCACAGGTTATGAACCATGATTCACAATGGAGGCTGATACATCAAAGCCAGATAAATTTCAAAAAGCGGGCCTTCTAGGACACATGTGACATAGCCTAGTAACTATCATCTGTCTGTCCTGGTTTGCGTGAGAGCTACATCTTAGACAACTTGGAGATATAGAAGGGTGTTCTTTAAGAAAACCCTGTTGTAATTCAGTGCCATTTTCCCACGTTCAGCTTGTCAGAATTACAGATCTGCAAACAGTAGGGGTTCTGGTTTAGTAGAGAACCACAGAAGACAACTCAGAACTGGGCAGAGTACTTTAGCAAAGACATAACTTGAGTACAAGTCATTTTGCCCTTCTCTGAGGTGAATTCACTTCAAGTGAATATGCTGAGCAGAACTAGATTCTCCTCTAAAAGTGACCTTCAGAATCCAGATAAATGAATGAGTGAGGTTTTAAGTTATATTTCATATAGCAAGGATGAAATGGTTTTAGCCTGGAAAGATCTTAACATTATCTGTAACTGATCTTTACTTGCCTGAAAAAAAAAAAACTGAATAAGACATTCATAGAATACCTATATTTGGATGTTTCTTATTCTAAATAAATTATTTGTGAAACATATGCCATCTACCCTACCATCCATCCATTCATTTATTCATCCAATGCATATTTGGGGGCACCTGTCATGTACTTGGCATATCCTTGGGAACAAAACACAGGATCAATGCCAAGTGAAGGTAAAAACCCAGTGTGGGAAATCCGTTAATCACATAGTTACCTATAGGGTAATTTATCAGATTTTTCCCACCCTTCCCCCATTAGCATCTATGATCAACACCAGTGGGCTTATTTGCAGGCCTGACAGGGTACCTGGAATATGGTGTGGGTGAGCATAAGCGGGTGCCCCTGAGAAAAGAGACTGAGCCATGAGGGCAGTGTCACAGAAGAAGGTGTGCAGCAGAGGAACATGTATTGGAGGGCAGTAGAGAGCAACATAGAAGGGCTACAAGAGGAAAGAGTGTAAAGAGCTTCTCAGGGGGCTCAAGTTGCTGTCTTCCTGCTGGCCTGAACTGTGGGGATGATACCAAAAGTTCCATGGTTTTCTTTCAAGCTGCCTGGACCAACGATGAACTTGCCTGGGATGGCTGCAGACCAGCACCTAATCACACAAAAAGTTTCCATACACAAGATGTGAAGATTCTTCAGTTTTTTGTTTTTTTTTTCAACATCAATATAAATTTCTTTCATCTGTTTGGTATTATGTAGAGGATATTATAATAAATGATGCAAAAATAATGCATAAAATGTACAAAATGTTCAGAGAAAATAACAGTGTGTCAATGACAAAGAATAAGGCAGAGAGTCAGGGATGGTCACAAAGGGATGGTCAGGGAAGGTCTCCAAAAAGGCAGTGTTTGGTTGAGAGCTGATGAGAAATTTCAGATATGGGTGCATCAGGTGACAGAAAATCTACCAAAACCCCTGAAACCAGAGGGAGAGTACCAATTAGAAGTACAGGCAAAAATCACCCCACGTATTACAGGATTACTATTTACCAAATAGTTTCACCTGGAAATGTCAACCAAAATAACTACTGACTGCAGAGTAATTGATCCATAGCTCTTCCCTTTGCAATAATTATCAGCAAAGCCAGATGAACACTCTTCATTTGACATAATAATACTCCATCACTTATATGTAAGATGATGCATGACTTTCTCTTATAGTGGGAAGCATCAATTCTTCCCACTCAAGTAGATATCAGATCTTTTTTTTTTTTAAGATTAATCTATTTATTCATACAGAACTGGGGTACAGGCCAGAGATGCAGAGGGTGAGAGGACTCACCAGGAACAGAGTGGGGAGCAGAACAGGCAGATCACGAAGTACACTGCTGAGGGGAGCAGCGGGCGGGTCAAGAGAGGTCTGCCACACCATATGGTCACCTCCGGGACACGCAGGGATCGAACTCATGCAGAAGTGGCTTTAGCTTCTTAGTGCAGTGCTTTAACCCGCTGTGCCACCAGGGAGGGCCCCAGATATCAGATCTTTTAAGAAGCACCTTCAAATCAAGGAATATTCCTCAACTTCAGGCAAATTGTGTGACTTCCTCGCCTCACAGCGAGTTTAACAGCAGCTTCAGGATTTGAAGTTTTTCCACAGCCCAACCTTTGCTTCCATAGCACATAGGGTATTCGAGTTGGAAGGACCAGGTCAACCCTTATTTAAGTGAACTATTTCTTTGGGGTTCTGAAAAAGGATGGGAGTAACTCAGAAGACAGCGCTCTTAGCCCTGCTCTGGAACACCGTCGTCTACAGAAAACCCCACAGGTTCTCCTGACAAACACACAGCCCTGTTCTCCCTATCACCACCCTAGCAAAAGTGATCACGTTAGACTATCATAGACAATTCAAATGTCTACTTGCTCTGGTGACTACAAAACCTGGGGGTAGGAAAGCTGTTGTACAAGTCGATCCCACCACTCCCAGTTGTCCACTAGATCAGCCCTCACCCTTTACCGATATTCTGGATTCCAGCATTCCCTCAAGCCATTTTCTCTTACAAAAAACTCTTGCTTCCCACTCCTTATTCCTGACAAGACCCCAGCTCTGGCTGAGCTCTACCTTGTACCCGAGCTGCCAAATATGAATAAAAAATGCACCAGAACTGTAGGATTCACTTTAAATTCATACTCTTCCCTTCACATGTGCCCTCAAAACTTCCCAGCAGGTCTTTTAATTTTTTTCTTGTTGACTTGCTTTCCTATTCCCCGAGAAGACTATTTTGTGTCTTCTTTTCTCTCTTGAAGCCCTCTATATTCCTTTCTTTACTGTCAGATGATGACTTCTCATTTCATGGGTAAAATTGAAAAATCATCTTCTCTTCACCAAACCTGCAATCTTCATTGGGGCCCATTTTCTCTTTCTTTGCTCTGGTTAAAATGGAAAAAGTGCCCTTTAGCCTATCAAGCAAAGTCCCACCCCCTCCACATGCACCCTGGATCCATCCCCTTAAATAATATCTTGTATAGTTTTCTCCTCCTTTCTTCTATTGGATCAGTTATGCAATAAACAGACATGTTCGCTTGCCCCCTACTTTTATTAAAAGCAAAATAAAAGAAAAAAGTTTATATTGACTCCACATGTTTTCCCATGTACCACCCACTTCTTGAGTTCATAGCCCTAGTCCACACAAATAGAGCTGTCTACACACTGGCTTCATACCCTTACCCACGTCAGTCTGGATTTTACCCCTTTCTACCCTGCCTTTACCTCTTTCTACCCTGCCAATGACTCCACTGGGAATGTGTATGACAAAGTTACCCAAGACCTCTAGGAGCTAAATCAAATGGATGATTTTCAACCTTCATCTTATTCAACACCTGGGGAGCAGCCAACTACTTTCCATACACTCTCTCTTCAGATTCCCATGAGCCCCAATCTTCTTTTTCTGGCTTCCAAGTTAGAATGTTCTAGGGCAGGACTGAGTCTCAGCTGCTTTTTTTTCTCCCAAACAATCCTAATCAGTCCGCTGGCTCACTTTTTAAAAAAAAACTGGTTTTCATTGTTACTTAAGGAACATATGCAGAGTTAAGAGAATGAGTACTGCTGCATAAAGTCATAATGTTCTCCAAATCCAAATATTAAACACATCAGAACATCTGAAAGTTCTATTTCTTATTGGAGTCTTCACTATCACAGTCTTCTGCCCTCTTGCTTCAAATCCAGTCCCATTCTCTTACACAGCTCACTCCCTATGCCTTCCCTTCATTACTCTCCTGTGTAAAGTGAAATATTTCCTGTATCCCCTTTGCTTTCTTGATTAACAGCCATATTGCCAGAAGATATCCTTCAATAGCTTTATGAGTACATCCATTTAAATTCTTGCAATTATGAAAATATACATACTATATCTTCATTCTGTTCATTAATAATTTATCTAGGAATATAATCTACAGTAAAAATCACGGCCACTCAAAATATTGAAGCATTGCTTCATTTTCTTCTAATTTCCAGTGTTGCTGTTGAAAAGTCCAATTCCATCTTGATTCAATTTTACAATGTATGTGGTTATTTGTTTTCAGTCTTTTCTGTCTTTGGGCTCTAAATCTTACAATTAAATGTGCCAGGTTGTAGATATTTTTTTTCCCATTCATTGTGCAGTGTACAATGAATAGGGAAAAAATAGGAGAAATGTGTCTTTTAATTTGGCTTCTTGTATCAATCTTACAATTGTCCTCTCTTCCCTATGACTATATTTTGGGGGTAATTTATTGTTTTATGATTTAAGAGATTGCCTCTAATTCATCTTTCAAATTTTCTATTGATTTAAAACATTTGCCAGCTAATATTCTTTAAAAATTCATACACATTCTGTTTCCTTCTTATAGTAAGCTATCCTTGTTTAATGGCTACCATATCATCTCTCACCAATTTGAAGAGGTTTTTATGTATCCCTTTTTTGTTTCAGTTGTTTCTTTCATTTTGGAGATGTTCCTAAAATGTCTATTCTTCTGTTTATTTGTATTCAAAACAGTTAATCAAGCTGCTTGCAAATTTTGCAAACCTAGTGGGGCTTATCAGATGGTATATTTTATTGGAGACTGCAATATTCAGACTAGTATTTATTTATTTATTTTTTCATTCCTGAAACCCATCAACATCTTTCCCATCACAGGGGCTTTGGACATCAGAATCTACCTGGAATGTACCTTTTTTTTTTTCTTTTAAGATTAATTTACTTATGCATACAAGAACAGTACAGGCCAGAGGTGCAGTGTGTGTGTGTGTGGGGGGGAGGGGTTGTGGGGGGGAGGTAAGAGATTTCACCAGAGACAGAGTGGGTAGCAGGAAAGGCAGATCTACTGAAATACACTGCTGAAGGAAGGCTAGCAGGTCAGGAGAGGTCTGCCACGCCAGGTCACCTTCCTGGCTAGGGATCAAACTCGTGCTGCAGTGGCTACAGATAGCTTCATAGGGCTGCTCTGTTGTGTCAATAGGGAGGGATGTACTCCTGATCCTTCCCATGCCTCCCCCACAGTTAACTACTCTTGTCTGAAGGCTTATTATCCTTTTGTTCTTTGCTTCTACATCACTTCTCCAGAGAGGCTTTCTTTGACCATCTTCATTTAAATAAAACTACTAACACCAATATTTCTTCCTGTTTCTTTCCCAATAATATTTACCACAAGTTAATTTATGCAGTTGGTGATTTGTGTATTTAATAATTTAGTATTTTATTGTCTGTTTCCTAATGTCTAATAACAAGCTCTGTGTGGATAAGGACCATTGCTATTTTGGTCAATGTTCTAACCCCAGAGATTACCAATGAAAACTAGCATGCTTAATAAAAATTCATTAATTAATGGATGGATGAATGAATGAATATAAACTCTAGATTGTTGAACAACCTCTGCTCTAAGTAGTTTTGTAACCTTAGGCAAGTCCCTTAACTGTCCCCAAA
Organism: Condylura cristata; assembly: GCF_000260355.1. NCBI lineage: Eukaryota > Metazoa > Chordata > Mammalia > Eulipotyphla > Talpidae > Condylura > Condylura cristata. Next base: position 10,097,167 of record NW_004567124.1, on the reverse strand, counting down.
TTGTTTTATTTCATTTCTCCAGACTTGAGTAACAGTACTTATTATATATCATAGAGGTATTTACAATACACAAAACCATTACACTAAAAATTCTTAGTAAAAAGATGAATATATTGGTTTTTTTAAAACTTTTGGTTTCTTTTTTTTTTCATATTAAAACTTCAATTTAACACTTCAGGGCTCATACCTAATAGCACCTTCTAAATTGTGTTATTACGAGTTCTTTTTAGAACCAAATTAACTAGACTTTTAGGTGTGATTTAAATCAGATATGCCTTATCCAAACTAAGCTAATAATGTCATAGAAGATTCTAGTTCTAGTTTAATGACAGGAATGGGCAATATTAACTTAGGTTCTACTTTCTAAAAGGAGGGAAGAGAACATAAAAATTCCTGTTCAGGATGATGATTAAAATGTCCCTCTATCTGTATCAGAATTGTCCTATAATATTTGCCCCAAACTAACCAAAAATAATGATACTCTATTGTAGTAAGTGTGTGGCCAAACTCCTATTCTGATTCACTGCTGATTGAAATGTAGATTTATATAAGCCTTCTAGAAAGCAATTTAAAAATACATATGACATGCCTTAAAGTTATTTATATCTTTTGGTAACATAAATGTTCTTCTGAGAAATTATCCTAAGGAAAAAGTCCAAAACTTTATAATAGCTACATATCTAAAAATTATTATTTTAATTATTTTAAAGAGCAAGCTGTTAGGAACAACACCTAGTAACATACCAAGTTTAAGAAAGCTTATGGTGTACACTTAATAGAACATTATGCAGTCACAAAAATCAAGTTCATAAGAAGCTATTGAAACATGGTGAAATGTTAATGATATTGATTAAAATGTAAAATTTTATATAAACATTATTACTGACTTAAACCAGTGTTTAAATTAAAGGAAAACTAATAAATATGACACAACATATTCTCTTTAAATAGTAAAACAACTGAGAAATTTTTTCACATGAGTACCTGGGGATCAGTCAGATACATCACAATTGTTTGATATGTTTCAACCTCAGGATAAGAATATAAAGAAAAACCATGAAGGAAAAGTGAAAAGCACCTTCAGGCAGATATTGAGCCTCTTAAAACTGAGACATTGCACTGATATTTTTTATATTCCTATAGACCTTAACTTGAACCAGGGCACACAGCGAGTAAGACATGGTTATCAGATGTATATCCTTAGTCTTCTCTCGCTCTGATTGTAGTTTTGATACTATTTCAAATTCTTATATGCTGTAAGATTGCACATTAATGAAAAAACAAACAGATCTCCTTCTTTTAAGAGTATCTTGGGCCCTCCCTGGTTGTGCAGCAGGTTGGAGACTAGCACTGTGAAGCTCTCCAAGGCTGCTATAGTCAGAGTTCAATCCCTGCCCAGGAGGTGACCCACATGGCATGGCAGAACTCTCCTGACCCACCCATTGCTCCCCTCAGCAGTGTACTTCATCAGTCAGCCGGTTCTGCTCCCCACTCTGTCTGGTGAATTCTCTCACAGCCTCTGCACCTCTGACCTGTAACCCAGTTCTGTATACATAAATAAATGAAATCTTCGAAAGAAAAAAAAAGAGTATCATATGATACTCTTATAACAGTATAAGGCAGATATCTCTAGTTTATGAGACAGTAAACTTTTTTCATAAAAAGTCAGATAGTAAATATATTGGATTTGGCAGACTGTGTGATCTCCATTACAATTTTGATGTAGTAAATGAATGGGCCTTGTGTTCCAATAAAACTTTATTTATAAAGACAGTGACAGGCTATCATTTGCAGATCCCTGATATAGCTAATGCTGTTTATCTTCTTCATGTGCTTTTAATGGCTCCATTCGTCATCACAGTTCAGCTCAAGCCAGGTGTTTCTCACCTCGTTAAACAGCTTAACTTTCACTCCATATTAACCAATTTAGTATCATGTCTTCAACTCATCCTCCGGAGTTTTGTTTCTCCAAGTATAATCAATTGATTTACCATACCGGCATCACAGAAAAGCCAGTTAAAAATGAGAATTTGAGGTGTTTACTCAAGACACATCAAATTAGAATCCACCTTTTTAACAAGTTCCTGAGGTGATTCACATGCACATTCCAGGCTAAGAAGTGTTACTCTAGAAGACAAACCACATTGATCTTTACAGATTTCTCTATAATAATTATGATATAATATGATTCTTTGAAGAAGTCAACTTACAGAAGTTGATGTGGATAGATGGTTGCTCTCCTGGGATGACTCCTCAACTCCTCTTTGCCTGCATCAAGACTGACAAAGGGTGTACTGGGCGATGGTAATTGTAGATTGTCTTTTCTACCCAACTGTGGTGCCCATATCCATCTTGTCATATTACATAGTTTACTCAACTATATAATAATACTTTCACATTCTTCTCACATGGTTCTCCTGCAAAGTACTGGCTTTAGGAAGCAAACTAAGATCCTAAAGTGTCCATTCATTTCACCTGAGACAAAGATGCAAATCAACAGCTGCAATCCTATTGTTGAAATCATTAAGTATTTTTGAGAGATATACTGCAGCTTACTATGCTTGAGCTCAAATTGTGAGGGAGACATATTAGATTGGATCATACAGTCATTTTTGTAGATCAAGAGATAGTTGCATATCATCCATTTCACAAGGTTCAACCTAATGACAATAGAAATATTTCATATCACAGTCTAACTGCTATCATCTATTGAAAGCTTATGAACCTAGGTCATGATGGGAAAATTTCTTTCTGAAGTCAAAATCTAAATCAAAAAACATTATGTAGGATATCCGGCTGACGCTTGAGACACTATCTTGAGGTAGGCAACAGTAGGTTATGTTACATTTGTCTGTGGTTTACTTTGCCTGTTGGTTAGCTATCCAAGTAACCAATGCCCCCATGGCAGCTCCACTGAAGAGCCTCACTGAGCACTTTCCTTCGCCTGCTTTACACCTGTGTTTCTTAGTGGTTTGCAAACTTTCACCATACTTCAGAATCTAGGAGGATTTGTTAAATACAGATTACTGGGCCCGACCTTCAGAGCTTCTAATTCAATAGGTCTGGTGTTGTGCCTAATGATTTACATTTCTGATGTTCACAGGTTTTGCCAATGTTTCTGGTCCAGATGACTATTTTGAGAACGAATGCTCTGTGCCTCAACCATTCTATATTCTAGATCCTAACTGGAAGTAAGTTCTCCCAGATCTTCTACCTCCCACTTCTGTTCACTGCTAAATTTTTCTGAGATGCTATTTTGGTTTGATAAATTCATGGGATAATAACAAATAATAGTACTTATGAACTCCCAAGCCTATTTGCCACATATTTAGATATGTGCAAACTGTATATTCTTTCAGTGGAATGTGGAACCCATTACAAGAGTAGATCTTGCCCTATTCAGGGATAATTCTTAAGTTATAGGTACCCTGGTTGTATTTTTCACCTTGGAGGAGGGGCTGTCAAATTCCCCATAACATGGTTCACACAGTATTCAAAAGTTCTTCCCCTTGCTGCCCCAACTATACCCATAGAAGTCCTCAGGACAATGTTAAAGTAAGGTGTTGAATAAATGAAAACATTGCTTGCCTGTATCTTCATTCAAGAGCATGCACACTGCTTAGAACCCTGCCAGGTGTGAGTGATCCAGAACCCTCCCCCAGGAAACCTAAGTTCATGCTTCACCAGAGGACAGGGATCTCTGTTTTCGGTTTTGAATCTAGCTCTTTGCCATATAATTATTTTGTAGATCCTCTCACCGTTGCAACTATTTTATTACTGTTTTTTTCTTTTTAAGATGTATTTATTTACGTATACAGAGCTGGGGTACAGAGGCAGTGAGAGGTTTCACCAGAGACAGAGTGGGGAGTAGAACAGTCAGATAAGGCAAGTACACTGCTGAGGGAAGCAGCAGGCAAGACAGGAGAGGTCTGCGCCATGTGGATCACCTCAAGTGCTAGGAATTGAACTCATACTGAAGCAGCTGTAGCTAGCTTGCAGTGCTGAGTTCTAACCTGTTGCACCACCAGGGAGGGCATATTACTGTTGTTTTTTCTTGGGGGTGGGATTTCCAATATTTTTTTATAATATAATAGTTTATTTTTACACCATTTTGTGCATTTTTCCATCTCAGTTGTATTCCCCGTGGGCTTCCCATCACCAAGTTACCCTTGTGCCATCACCACAGTCAGTGCATTTCCCTCCCCCACTGTGTTTTTGATCCCATTCCCCACTCCACCCCCATAAAATGTCTCTGATATATAGTTGTTCCTTATTATTATTTTCTCCCCTGGTCCTTTATACTCCTGCTTTGATATTACTGTTGTTTTTAACACTTACAACTTTCCTTAAAATTCTTTAGTGACTCCTCATTTTCAAAGAAATAATGTCCTGTCCTTAAGGTTCCCATACAATATAAATACTTCAACAATATGATGTTCCCCTCTGACTCCTCCTGTCTTTCAGGTACACTTATACACCACACCCCCAAGACATTCTTTGTGTCCTAAGGCAGCAAAAGTTTTCACTCATTCAACTTACACAGGTACTACATCTGACAAATACTGGGAAGGCAGACGGTGACATGCAACATTTTCTCTAAACAGTGCCTTGCATTTCACTGATTTCCTGAATATACTGACACTAGACATGAAGCCACTGAAAACTCTAGGGTTTGGTTGTTGTTGTTAGTTTTTTTGTTTGGTAAGTGATCAATTACATGGGACACTGTTCAGCTCAGGATTAGTTCTACCTACATATGAATTGGGAATGCCTGTGGTAGCGCGATTTTTGGAATTGCTTCAAGGTTGCACAATTTCACCCATTCTTTGCCACTTTGCTTGTGGTTTAAGTAAAGCAAATATGAAGTCTCATATTAAATCAGAATCTGCTTTTCATTGTACTTAAATCTAAATAAATAGGATATAAGTCAAAAACCTTTTTATGGGAGAACAAGGTGGCATCATAAAACTTGATGTATGCATCATGGCTCAAAGACCAAAAATGAAAAGGGATTTCTTGAAGATGCCTAACCAGCTAGGAACTATATCTTGAGAGCACTGTCTGAGAGGAGATAGGAGTAAAAATACAGACTAGCAAAACTCTAAAGTTGAGCTTTACTTATGTGAATTTTGATAAGATATTTTTTCTTTAATAGTGTAAGATTAATTTTATGCACAATATCCAATTGCACATATTTTTACCTCTCTGGTTGAGGACAATTTAACTCACCATCTCAAAGTAAATTTCAAATTTATCACAAAATTGCATGTTATATATTTAATGATAAGTATATGGTTCTTATATTTTTTTTTAAAGATTTATTTATTTATTCATACAGAACTGGGGTACAGGCCAGAGATGCGGAGGGTGAGAGGCTTCACCAGAGACAGAGTGGGGAGCAGAACAGGCGGATCGACGAAGTACACTGCTGAGGGGAGCAGCGGGCGGGTCAGGAGAGGTCTGCCACGCCATGTGGTCACCTCCGGGGCAGGCGGGGATCGAACTCATGCGGAAGTGACTTCAGATTCTCAGTGCTGTGCTTTAACCCGCTGCACCACCAGGGAGGGCCTGGTTCTTATATTTTTAAAGGTGTGTTTATTTATGCATACAGAACTAGGGTACAGGCCAGAGGTGCAGGGGTGGTGAGAGGATTCACCAGAGACAGAGTGGGGAGCAGAAGAGGCAAATTGACAAAGTACACTGCTGAGGGGAGCAGTGGGTGATACAGGAGATGTCTGCTGTGCCATGTGGGTCACCCTTGGCCCGATCAAGTTGGTGCTGAAGCAGTGGTGGTGAGCTTCCTAGTGTTGCACTTTTAACCCCTTGCACCACTAGGTAGGGCCCAGTTCTCATATATTCAAGAAAAATAAATCTGATATACTAACATGAAAAAGGTATATCAGGGCTATGCTCAGAGTTGAAATATCAGAAGCTTATTACAACAGATTTTTTTTTTCCCATCACTGTTAGAGCATCTTTGCTTCTCATTATTTTTGAGACTTTCTCTATGTAAAGATTTAGGCCCAGACTTTTCCCATTTATGGCTAAGTATTTTAAACATATGATTTCTAAAATAGTTGCACTCCAACAGAAAGAGAAAAAACCAACAGAAGAGAAAAAACATCTAGAGGGTTCATGCATGGGAGGTTTTTTTGGGAAGAGGCACAGGTCACAGCCACTTTCATTTTGGTGGCTAGAACTTAGTCACACACACAGAATAGTTAAGTGCAACAGGGGTGGGAAATATTATACAGTCAGTGTCTAAAAGGATGAGGAAATGGTTGAGCAACTATCTAGTCTCTGCAACAGTCAAATTATATGCCTTATAGGACCCAAATGTCATTTACATATATCTACTTATACAGAAACACGTAAAGTGAGATAAGTGTCAATTTAAACTGTGACCCTTAAGACAATAGATGTGAGAGTCCCATGTAGATCTGCAAAGAAGGTGTTCACAAAACAGTCTTGCAACTCAACCTCTCATCCTCCTCAAGAATATAAAAAGAATCTGAAGTTTCAGATGCAAAGAGGATTTATTTAGAGAGAGTTATGGTGTCCTATGAAGCAGCACCCCTCCTCCTCCTTTTAAGTTGCAAAGAGATTTGAGTGAGACCACTGGGGAACTTATGTCCTTTGGAGTGTGTCTGACTCATGCCTGAGAAGTCTGAAGAGAAAGAAGCTACTTTCAGTAACTAACAGAAGTGGATTAGGGGTTGCATTTTGGGAAGTAACTTCACTCCTATCACGATTAAAAGGCTTGTTTCTCATGGAACAGATTTACAGGCCACAAGCCAGGAAGAGGTGATGATAAATTGCTTCAGATTCTGTCCAAGAGAGGCCACCTGGATGAACAAGGGAACCTCAGCAAAACAAGCTGGCAATAACTTAGAGGTTCAGAAAGGTGTCTTAAGTGACCATCCAGAAGAAATGGACCCACTTGGATCAAGGGAATTAAAAGTGAGAAATTCACAATAGGGCTGAGGGGGGAACTCCAAAGAACCTGAAGAAATACTGATACTTCAAGAGGCAGTGAATAAGCTTACTTTGCAGAACCAGTAATGAGGCCAGCTCTTGACAGTAACAATCAAGAATTCTGTGTTTTTTCCCTTATGTTTCAGCTCTGCAGACACAGAACCTAAATGGGAAAGTCAGAGAAAAAGTAGAAGGAGAGAGAGGAAAAAAGTGACCCATTCCCACAGTCAACAGACATACATGGGAAAAACTGGACAGCTGGGAAGGTGGGGAAAATTTGCCTTCTAGTACAGATTGAAATTTACATTGTTGCTTTGGATTGAACATTAATTACTGAAATAAAGTACATGGTAGCCAAAAGTGACTGAAAAGATTTCTCATAGTCTGAAGTATCTTGATTTTCTTCAGAGGGAAGATAAATGAGCTCTAACATGCAATATGAGGTGGCACAGGTGCCTTCAATGCATTAATTTTAATCCAAAATATAAACATTTTTGCAAAGATAGTGATAACATGTTAATAATAATCAGAGTCTCTGAATGTGGGATTATGACCAAGCAAGCTTTCCTTTGCTGTTGTTGTATATGTATATATTTGGCATTTTGAGATTCCCACAATACCCAGTGTGTTTACCATAAATCAGATGAGGTACCATAAATCAGTATTCGATACACTGTACATAATTGTGAAATGTAGTAAGCTGTACATAATTGTAAAATATTTTGTCACTTGCAAGGTGACTATTTCCTGGATACCTAGATTTAAAAAATTGACTATAAAAGTCATCATTACTTTATTTATGAACATCAAACCAACCACTACATTCATTTTAATCATCATAGAAGTACCACAACTTGTCTTCAAGTGTCAGGTTTATAAGAATAGAGCAATCATTTCATAGTGTGTCCCTCTCTATTCTTTTACCCCCACATGTCTAATATTTCTGTATTTCCTCATTCTCTGAGTCTTATGATAGTTATTTGTCTTAAAAGAAGAAATATTTGAGCTCTATGTTCTTCAAGAAGGTGTCCATGATAATTATGTAAATTTTATCCCTCTCAAGACTCCCACAGTGAGTGAGTGAATGTAGGTTACATAAGTGAGCAACTGACTACATACTGTCTGAAGACAAATGGTTGGCTCTTTCCTGAATATTAAGCTATTTTATTAGCTAGATGATAAGCTTGGCAACATTAGAGAATTCTTGTAGTCTTTCTAAATGCATGGCACCTCTGACAAGCTAGGCAAAACCTATACCTAGGTGCAGAGACAAATTGTTACATTAAAAGGATTTAGGTAGGAGACATGCTGTTTTCATTCCTGTTTCTCTGGTGCTATAACCTGTGGGATCCTGAGTGGCTCAAGAAAATTTTATGAGTCAGTTATAGGACTACTGTTGTATTTCTGGTTTATACTCTCTTGCCTTCTGAGTTTTCTCCTGTCAACAACTTTATCTGATGACCTGCATTTGGAGGGGTTCACTGACCATATGCCATATAAAGTTCAGGAAAAGAAGAAAAATGAAATTATCAGCAAACACTACAAATAACACAAACCTATCACTTGAGCTGGTTGAGAGTTTGACAATGATCAGCAAGCTCTTTGCTTGTATCAACTTTATCCCCTAATAACAAAATACTTGAGCCATTATCTTCTGCTACTACCATTAACTACACCACCGACATCACCACTACCATTACATTTTGATACCTTTTCTTGAGGGCATGTTCTTTGTATTTTACTAAATTCTTTATAAATATTATCTCGAATGATCTGGCAAGATGACGGCAGAGTGAAGGCACCAACATCACTATGTCCAAGTTCACACAGGAATATAAGTCTAAAAACGGACTGTAACTTATAGTGTGAGTTTCAACCCATATGAGAGCAGCCAAGACACACTAGAGGGAAGGTAACTGAGGGAGACTCAGTGATTGGGGAGCTTGGATAGGGGAGCTCCAAACCGGAAGCACCCAGGCACTGGGTATATCAACTTGGTGAGTGGAACCCAGGCTGCAGGAAAGACTTCTCAGAGTGGGCATATAGAGCCCAGGAGGTGGAGAGGAAGAACTGGCGACTGGAGCAGCAGCAAGGCTTGCAACCCTTACAGCACTCCCTGCATCCCCTGCCCTGATAGCAAAGGCCTGAAGGTTTGTGCATGCCATTAGCCATTAAGGTGGAGTCCTGCAAGCTCACAAAGCCCCACAGGTAAAAGGGGGGGGGGGTGAGGGAAACAACGGTTAGACTGAATAAAAAACAGGCCCAACCCTGGGAAGCTACAACACTTTTAACACTCCCCTCAACCCTCCATTGGTACATCCTAGCATAGAAAGGCCCTAGGAAGTGCCTCAGATGGCAGACTTGCTACTGCTCTACCTGCTTACCGCATCCACCCACAAAACTTGCAGTAAAGCCCTGGAGTTAAACAGAGACAACTCAGCTCTGTGAGTGGACCCCAAGTGGAGGGGAAAGAATACTTAGGGAGAGAATACTATAAAAAACTATATGCAAACAAGTTTGACAATTTAGCAGAAATGGATGAATTACTATAACTCTACAACCACCCAATACTAGATGAAAAAAAAAAAATAGAACAATAGGCCAATTACAAGCAAAGAAATTGAAGAAGTAATCAAAACCCTCCCCCAAAATAAAAGCCCAGGACCAGATGGATTTACTAATGAATTTTACCAAACGTTCAGAAAAAACCTAGTGTCTATTCTACACAGACTCATACAAAAACTAAAAAAAGGAAAACTATCACATACTTTCTATGAAGCCAACATCACAAATACCAAAACCTAAGAAAGAAAACACAAAGAAAGAAAACTTCAGACCAATCTCCCTAATGAACACTGATGCAAAACTCCTCAACAAAATCTTAACCAACAGAATCCAACAATGCATTAAAAGAATAATACACCATGACCAAGTGGGCTTTATCCCAGGAGCACAAGGATGGTTCAACATCAGAAAATCAATTAATGTAATCCATCACATCAACTGACAGAAAAAGAAAAAAACATATAATCATATCAATAGATGTGGAGAAGGTATGCCACATAGTTCAACATCCATTTATGTTTAGGACCCTCGAAAACCTTGGAATAGAAGGAACATACCTCAACATGATAAAAGCCATATATGATAAACCAACAGCCAGTATTATCCTCAACAGAGAAAAGCTGAAAATCTTTTCTTTGACATCAGTTAGAAGACGAGGGTGTCCACTATCATTACTGCTCTTCAATGTAACACTGGAAGTTCTAGCCAGAGCAATGAGACAGGAAAAGGGTATCAAGGAATCCAAATAGGGAAAAATGAAGTAAAACTGTCCTTATTTTCAGAGTATATGTTAATTTACAAACCCTAGAAACTATGTTAATTTACAAACCCTAAAATATATGTTAGTGGAAAACCCTAAAAAATCCACGAGAAACTAATCAAAATATCTACCAGTTTAGTAAGGTAGCAGGATATAAAATCAACACAAAAGTCAGAAGCCTTCCTATACACAAATAACCAATCAAAGAAGGAGAAATTTTAAAAAAAAATCCCATTTTCAATTAAAACTAAAAACTAAAAGAATCAAATACCTAGGAGTCTTACCTAACAAAAGAGGTAAAAAACCTATACAAAGAAAATTACAAAACACTGTTAAAAGAAATTCAAGAAGACACTATGAATGGAAAGATATCCCCTGCTCATGGATCAGGAGAATTAACATCATCAAAATGGCCATCCTTCCAAAAGCGATATACAGATCTAGTGCCATCCCAATAAAAGTCTCAATGACATTCTTCAAAGAAATAGAAAAAATATTGATTAAATTCATATAGAACAACAAAAAAACTCAAATAGTCAAAACTCTCTTGACTAAGAAGAAAGAGAATGGAGGCATTACAATCCCAAACTGCAAGTCAAACTACAAAACTGCATGGTATTGGAACAAGAACAGACACAAAGACCACTGGATCCGGATAGAAAAATACAGATATAAACCCACAGGTTTATGGGCAGCTAATCTTTGACAAAGGAGCAAAGAAGATAGAACAAAGAACAAAGAAAGTTTGTTTAGCAAATGGTGCTGGGAAAACTGGGAAGCTACATGCAAAAAAAAAAAGAAACCCGATCACTACCTCACACCGTACAAAAAAATCAATTCTAAGTGGATTAAAGACCCAGACATAAGAACTGAAACCGTAAAATACCTGGAAGCAGAGATGGCCCAAACACTACACGACATACACTTCTTGACATCTTTGAAGATAGAGCACACAATGCAGCGATAGTGAAGGCAAGGATAAATAGATGGGACTACATCAAGTTAAAGAACTTCTGTACAGCAAAAGAGACATTATAAAAAACAAACAGACATCCCACGGATTGGGAAAACATTTTCTCACACAAAACTAGTGATAAGGATTGATCACAAAGATATACAAAGAACTGATGAAACTCAACAAAAATAAAGTGAACAACTCCATTAAATAATGGACAGAAGAGCTAAAAAGAGGAAATACAGATGGCCATCAATCACATGAAAAAATGTTCAACATCAGTTGTAATGAGGGAGATGCAAATTAAAACTACAATGAGATACCACCTTACCACAATGAGAATGGCACATCTTACAACTAACAACAACAAATGTTGGCGAGGATGTGGAGAAAAAAGAACTCTCCTGCACTGCTGGTGGGAATGCAAACTAGTACAACCACTATGTAAAACTGTTTGGAGGTTCCTCAAACTGCTAAACATGGAGCTTCCCTACGACCCAGCAATCCCACTCCTAGGTATCTACCCAAAAGACACAAAAATACTGATTCAAAAAGATCCTGCACTCCCATGTTTATTGCTTCTTTATTTACAATTGGAAAGACATGGAAACAGCCCAAATTCCCAAAAATGGATGACTGGATTAAAAAGAAGTGGTACATATATACAATGGAATATTACTCAGCAACCAAAAAAAATAAACACATGATTTTTGCAGCAACATGGATGGAGCTGGAAAAGATCATGCTTAGTGAAATAAGCCAGAAAGAAAAGGAAAAATACTGGATGGTTTCACTTATAGCAAGAGTATAATGGACCAGGTGAGAAAATAATAATGAATAGCTTTATACCAGAGACATTTTATGGGTGGGGAATGGGATCAAAAACAATGGGGGGAGGGAAATGCACTGGACTATGGTGATGGCACACAGGTGATTTGTTGTTGGGAAGCCCACGGAGATTACAACTGAGATGGAAAAATGCACAAAATGATGTAAAAATAAACTATAAAAATCAATAAATGTTATTTCAATGAATTACTACAACACTGACAAATTATTTACCCTTATTTGCAAGGTGAATAAATAGCTTCTAAATAGCAGGGGTGGAATATCAATCCAGGTTTGCTGGCTTCTCATGATTACACTCTTTCCATTTACCACACTATTTTTTTTTTAAAAAGCAGTTAAAAAAAGTATCTTTAAAAGTTTTAAAGGAGAAATTTCTTAATGTATGCTTTTTATATGAGTCACCATTTTCCCCTCCAGTCTACCCAAGAGAAATTAAAGTATATGGCTAAACAAAGACTTGTATACAAACGTTAGCAGCCCTTTTGAAAGAGACAAAACCTGGAAATAATCTAAGTACTAATCATTAGATGAATAGGTAAAAATATGTGGTATATTTGTGTAACATGTTATTACTTAGCAATAAAAATGTAAGCACTACTGATACATGCAAAAGCATAGATGAACCTCAAAAGCATTACCTTAGTGAAAGAAAGATGATTATGCTTTTTATGATTTTATTCATATGAAATTTCAAGAAAAAGCAAAAATGTAGAGCTAAAAATTTGATCAGTGGTATTCTAGGTGTGGGGATGGAAGTGTGGATAAACCACAAAAGAAAAAGAGGGATGCTTTAGGGTCGTGGATTGTTTTAATGCTGAAACATGATGATGGCTGATTCTAAATTTATGAAGTGAAAACTCTATGGCATTTTGACTTCAATGAAACTGTATTAAATGAATAGACTAATTCTGAAGATATGCAGCATATGAAGGAAAATGGCACAATCTTTTTCATCATATCCAATAGCTCTCTTACACATATTACTGCCTAGTCCCTACTAGCTCACAGATTTAACCTATGCAAAATTTCATATAATCAAAATGATACAATATTTTACCTTTTGTGTATAATGTTTTAGAGACTTGTCTACTTTATCATAAGTATCAACAGTTCATTCCACATTTCATTTTATGAATATAACACAGCTTGTTTATTCATGTGTTGATGGAAAATCATGTTGTTTCAAGTTTTGGGATGTTCTAAATTTATTGTGAGCATTCATTTATAAGCCTAAGGTATACTTTTCCTTTGGTGAATTTATCTATTAATATTTCATTTATTTTTTCTGTCAGTGTTATTAATTACATTCTCATACTTATTTTAGTTTAATTTTTCATTTTGTTTTTACGGAGAAAATTTAAATTACTGATTTTTTTAAAAAAAGATTTATTTATGCATATAGAGTAGGGTACAGGCAAGAAGAACAGGGGCAGTGAGAGGATTCACCAGAGACTGAGTGGGGAGCAGAACAGGCTCACTGACAGAGTACACTGCTGAGGGGAGCAGCGGGCAGGTTAGGAAAGGTCTGCAGCACCATGTGGATCACCTCAGGGGAGCGGGGATTCAACTCATGCTGGAGTAGCTTTAGCTTCTCAATGCTGTGCTTTAACCCACTGTGCCACCAGGGAGGGCCCTAAATCACTGATTTTATACCATCATCAGTTCAAATCTATTCATTTAAATTCAAAAGTTTCCTATAGGCAGTGCTTTGGCAGCAAGCCACAAATTGTGATACAGTGTATTTCCTTTAACTTCACTTTGAAATTCTTATTTTCCTTAAGCTTATTTATAATTTAGGGTTATATAATATATATTTCATAATCCTAATTTAAATTTAGGGTTACTTAGAAGTGTTACTTTAATTCCAAATATTAATATGACTTTCAATATTTTATTTTAATACTACTAATGGCAGAAAGCATTTTATGATTTGAACACATATCTTTTGAAACACTATAACTTGTTTAATAGACCAACTCTTCAAAAGATTATTTGTTGAATACATTATATAACATTAATTAAGTCAGTTGATGTCAAATCTTCTGTAGACTTTCTGATTATTTGACTAACTAATGTATCTAACTAATTACTATAAAAGGGAAAACAAAATCTCCCTTTAATAAGAGGATTCCTCTATTTTTCAGTTTGGTCATGAAATATTTGTATCATGTACCTTGAAATAGTTATTGATAGTGAAAACATTTAGTACAGTTAGGTCTTCTTGATGAATTTGTTCTTTCAACATTTGAAATGTCCCTCTTTGTATATGGAAAATAGGGTTTTGTTTTGTTTTTTACTTCTATTTGCCTTTTTAATGTGACTACTACAGATTTTTGAGGCTTATTATTTATCGTTTTATTTTTTAATAGTTTGTGTATTTGATTTTAAGTTATAGTCCTTATAAAAGGTATACAGTTGAGTTTTGCCTTTAATATGACAATCTCTATCTCTACCTTTTAATTGAAGTGTTTGATACATTTATAGTGTTCAGTATTCACCTAGATATTTGTTTCTTCTGTTCTTTGGGTAAACTGAGTAACTGTAACTATTGTAGGCTATCATTTTTATACATTTTAAAGCTATATTTCTTTGTGTGTTCTTTCTGTTGTAGCTTTAGAGATTCAATATGCATCTATTATTTTTTACAATGCACCTTCAAATATATTTCTTTTCAAATAATGTTATAATGTTAACATAATACACTTCACTTTACCATCATACTAACCTTTTGTTCTACATTTTACTTTTTTGGTATATGTCATGAATGCCACAAAGCATTGTTGTTTTTTGCTTTAAAAATCAAGTCCTTTAAATAATGAAAGTTGACACATAATAAAATATAATAAAAACATTTTACATTTTTGTTTCCTGATTTTCTCATTTCTTGTTGGTTTTTTAGCCATCCATATTAGAGTTTACCAATCAGCTTGGTGGATTTCTTTAAGCACTATAGGTTATGTATATAGTAGTACATTCTTTGTGTACTAAAATGTCTTTATTTTGCCTTGAGTGTGTAAAACATTTTATTTTGTCATAATTTCAGGTTTATGGAAAAACTGCCAGAATAGTAAAAATAATTCTCTCATGTCCTTCAACTAGACTTTGATATTTTTGACGGTATTCTCTTGCAATATACACACTATATATTTGTGCCCTTATTTTCTTTCAAAATATTCATTTTTTTCTAAATCTTTTTTTTTAAGATTTATTTATTTATTCATACAGAACTGGGGTACAGGCCAGAGGTTGTGGAGGGTGAGAGGACTCACCAGAGACAGAGTGGGGTACAGAACAGGCAGATAGACAAGTACACTGCTGAGGGGAGCAGCGGGCGGGTCAGGAGAGGTCTGCCTCACCCTGTGGATCTCCTCCGGGGCAGGCGGGGATCGAACACATGGAAATGGCTTAAGCTTCTTTGTGCTGTGCTTTAACCCGGTGCACCACCAGGGAGGGCCTTTTTTCTAAATCTTTTTAGAGTAAGTTGAAAGAATGAGGTCCCTCTATCTCTAAATATTCCAGGAAATTTAAAAAGTATTTCCTAGGGCCTTATGTGGTATTGCAATAGTTAAAGAGTAGCACTTTGAAGCTCTCTGCAGCCACTGCAGCTCTAGTTCTATCCCTGGCCAGGGAGGTGACCCACATGGTCTGGCAGGTCTCCCCTGTCCAACCCACTGCTCCCCTCAGCAGTGTATTTCAAGAGATCTGCCAGTTCTAATCCCCACTCTGTCTCCAGTGAGTCCTCTCACTCACCCCCACATATCTGGCCTGTACCCCAGTTCTTGTATATGCAAATAAATAAATCTTAAAAAAATAAGAGGCATTTCCCCAAAACAGAAAGTTTGTCTTAATTAACAACTATAAAAAATAAGGATATTAGCATTGATAATTATAAGATAAATTATAAAACTTTAATCAAAAACAGGATTATGTTCCACCCTACTCCTCTTTTTCCTCCTCCTCATCTTTTCCAGGGTAGGAAAGAACAAGTTTAAGGGGACTCAGCTTCCTTAAAGCAATATGTGGTAGTTGTTCTCATGAACCCTATTAATAACAGTGAGAACTGCTGTTATTAAAGTAGGCCTAGAATGCATAATTGAAATAGAAATTCTAATAAACAGGGAGAAATGCCACACTGACTCTTATGCTCATTGAATGAAAACTATTATGGCAGTAATAGTCAATTTGAAGGCACTAAAACTGTCACGATCTACCAAGATAGTAGGCAAAAGCAATTCCAAGTAAAGGGATTATGGATACTAGTGTTGATATCAAGCATTTGAAAGGTCTAGGAATAAAGATCCCATCACTCTGCCATTCAACAGTACAGAAGACTTATTTATTGTGGAGAATAATTATTGACTATCATAAACTTCATTTTAGGTGGAAAAGATAACCTGTCCCATAGATATCAATGAGTCTCTTTCCTCAACCACTTTCACCTTGCCCAATAAGCTCATAGACAATGTAGCCTTGGTGACATGAATAGAATTTACGCATGGACTCAGTAACATCGACTTCTACTCATAAAGTCCAATTAAGCTTTTTACAGAATACTGAGTCTATCAACAATCTTTCCAATTAAGCTTCTGACAGAATACCCAATCTATCAACAATCTGTTAACCCCTGATATGCCATCATTCCCCAGCGGAATCATCCAGCTTCCTGGTGGAAGGGTGTTTACATTGGAATACCTTCACATTCTATGAAATAAATTCTATGAAAAGTCACATGGCAAGAGCAGAGCTGCATTTTTACTAGAAAAAAAAAAATCACTTAGTCTGAATATAGACTTGCCTTCCTTATCGACCTACCCCACTATCTACTAACTTGCTAATGTCTTCTTCAACACCACAGTGCTCTACATAGCATATCAGCTGATGAAGGAACTCAACAAATGAAGTGTAGCACTGAGTCCATGCTTATGGATTTACCATGTTCCACAATCATCCTTAAATTGGTTAGCCTGAGAGATGGTGAAATACAGTGACATCTGGGTAGCAAAATCTTGAAGGGCTGGGACAATATCCTCCAGAAGGCAATCTATGCTCCATATCAGGAGGCAATACCTGGTGCTGTTCCCTCCCCACCAACCCCAGCCATGACAGAAGTCTTCGAATTGTGACCATGGGTACAAAGGTTAGGAGATTACACTGTAAACATTTTTTGCATCCCATATCCATCACTGTGGGATCTACTTCCACAATGAAACATAGAAATGCTTCATTGAAAGTGGAAGCTGAAATTACTACCTGGTCATTTTGGGATCCTCAAATCAGTGAATCAACAGGCTAATAAAAAGAGAAATAAATAAATAAATAAAAAGAGAAAGCTATTCTACTGACTGGGTAACTGAGCCTGATTACCAGGGTGAAGTTGCTTTGACATTACATCATGAAGGACACATCTGGAATGCAAGAAAGTCCTTGCTTCATACTCCCTGTCATATGATTAAATGAAATAAAAACTACAGCACCACAATATTGGCAGGACTACTTATGGTCCAGACCCTTCAGGAATGAGGTCAGGTCATCCTACAAAACAAGGAACAACATATAGCTAACATACTTGCCGAGTGCAACATGTAGTGGTTACTGGGAAAAAAAAAATAATTATAGAGAGTAGCCACATCCATTTAACTTGCTGCAAACATGAGGATTGTAGTTATTTTGAGTATTTCTTCTTGTTTTGACATGAAACGATTTTTCATATGTAAAGGCTAAAGGTACAGGTTCTCACTATTTAGATTCTGAATCCCAAATCTGTCACTTAACTGGCTCTATGAACTGGACTAAGTTTAAAAAGAATTCTCTAGGTTTGTCTCAGCAAAATGAGAATAATTATGCTATCTTTCTCAAAGGATTTCTGTGAATTTTAAATGGGTTAATATCTTTAGAATACTCAGAATAGTGCCTGGCCCAGAGGAAGCATTCAGTGTAACTGTCATTATTAGGAGAGGCTATGGCACCAGAGACAGCCAATTCCTATAGCTCTGGTTGTTTCTCCTCTAGTTGAAATCTTCCCTAAGATAATCCTCAGTCCCAGAAACTTGTATGGAAAGGGAAAAATCCACACTTAAATTTCCTTCTTCTCATTTGGCTTCTTTTGAGGCATCCTTCCCATCAAATGCCAATAAGCCCTGACTCTGTGCTCTAGCATCCTCTAGCATTTTCATGAGGACACTCTGAGAATAGCTTATGCTTGAGAAAGGGACTTAGGGGAAGGTTTAAAAAATGCTAAAATTTGACCAACTCTCCAAATGAAAAATACAGCTTTAGGGGAAACTGGAGACATCTCCTTCTTTTTCTTTCACTCTCAAAATGCATTATGATGAATAATGCCCCAGGGCTGGTGTATGCAAACCTCCACTGTGCTTATGGAGAAAGATTATAATTGAATCCCCTATAATGATGGGTCCAAAAAAAAGACATAGACAGATATGGCTCAGAGGCTGCAGACCAGCCCAGTTTGGTTTCTAGCCCACAGCACCTACAATTATTCTGCAGTAGTTTTTATTTATCTATTTAATGCTCCCACTAGCAGGGAGAGAGAGAAAGAAAGAGCAGGAAAATCTAGTCATAATTCAGCCCTCATGGTTAGGCAGCAAGCTCGAAATTGAAAAAGTTATTCAAATGGATAATGAAATGGGGCTGAGTTTTAATGTCCTCCTCCATGGGAAAATGGCATAAATTGTGGGACTTTTTAAATGGTTTAAACTTTGTTTGTGATGAGATTATTTAAGAGTCAGTTCAGTGATGCTGAAGGGCAGAACTGTGCACCTGCATCAAAACACAGAATGAAATTGCAGAATTTGGACTTGAGAAGGTGAATGACAGTCATCAACTAGACTCAGGGACCCCTCTATGCTATTTAGAGTTTCACTGATGAGACAGACCATAAGAACTGTCTCTTAAAGCTGTGACCTGCGTGAAATGTATTACAAATAGCCAAGGAATCAGTGTGTATATTACTGGATGGAAAAGGATGGACAATCTGATAGACCTGTCAAAAAGAGCATGTGGCTAATCCCAGTGGCTGGAGGGACCATGGTCAGTACCACATCTCTCCTCCCACCTTCTGTGAAGGTCATTCCTGAAACAGTTCCCTCCTTTTTAAGAGTTGGCAAGAGACACACTGGGATCAGTAACAGCACTTTCCTCACCAATCCCCAACCAAGTTCAATGTGACTTTTGTAGTTACAAAGTACTTTCATATACAGCAGCTCAGAGTAGTAGGTAAAAAATTTTATCACTTCTTTATAGATCTAGAGTAACTAAAGGTCAAGGAATAAAGTGACTTGTCCAGGATCACAAGGTTAGTGTGATTATGAAGCAAAGGTGTGACCATGAAGGTCAATGAGTTATCACCATATTAAACACTAAACCCTTTATAATTGGAATTACATCATTCAAGTTTTAAAATGTGACACTTTATGATCTACAACAATACTCTAAGATAGAACTTTCTATGATGATGGACATGTTCACTAATGTGCTGTTCATTGTGTTAACCACTAGATACATGTGGCTACTGAACATTTGAAAAGTGGTTAGTGTAACTGAAGAACAAACTTTCTATCCCATTTATTTATACTGATTTAAATTTAAAAATCACATGTGGTTAGTAGCTATCATATAAGGCAACAGAGAAATCTATTCATCTACTCGGTAGTCAGAAAGCCTAATCCTACTCTAAGGTAATATAATGACTTAGTTCATACATTTCAGGGTCAGACTATTTCAAACAATATCCACCTGAATAGGTATTGTGAGAAAGGAATGCAAAGCTTTGAGGAAATGCAACAAAATGACTTTGAAATCTAAGAAAATTGAGGTCTAGGTATTTTATATATCAACGTTATTGCACCAATATATAACTGGGAAAAAAGGAAAAGGATATAGGAAAAATAACTGTAAAGGCAATCTTATCATTTGCTTAATTTTTCTCTAACTGTGAGAAAGGCTTAGTACTTTTGCAGAGAAAGGAAGTCTAGCAGGCAGGGGATCTTCACCAGGGAACAATGGCTGTGAAGGAAATCTTGGTACATAAACATAAGAGTGAAAGGCAGATCTGAGACAAACACATAGTGGATACTCAGTGAGCTCCAGGACTTGGAGCCCAAGTGGAATAACTGAGTGAAAAGAGTCAAGGGTTTGTTTTTTAGACTATTAATGAGAAGACAGGATAAGAATTCAGGAATCTAATTTCTAAGAATTAGAAAAAAAGTACCAGATCCTACTAGACATTTCTTGTCAGGATGCAAGTAAAGAAGAACAAAGATCCATGGATAGCCACTGTTCTAGAAGAAAGTGTGAGGAAATAGGCTGCAACTGTTGATGTATAACTGTAGGAGGCTGAAAGCAGCAAAGTCCAGTGTGGCTTGTTGGTCAGGATGCTTCAAGTATGTATTTTAAAAAACAAGAACATTAATTATTTTACACAGTAAGTCCAGAGGTATGGGAAGTTCAGGGTTAATCACACTTATTTCATTTAATTCTCTCGATAATTTCATAAGAGAAATTCATTGCATATCATGAAGAAGTTGAGGCTTTGAGAGAGCAAATTACTTGTGCAAAGTCACACTGTGGGTAAGTGGCCAGGTTGAACCCATAAAGCCAGGGACACAGAAAGTAATTAAATATTTTATTCTGTGAGCTTTCACTCATGTATAGGAAAATTAGCGTTTCTGGTGCCACTGAAAAAGGCTATTGGGCACAATTTTTATTTTACAAAGGTCAGAATTCATAGTGCAGAGACTGTGAACACAATGTCCAAATCACTCAGAAGGCCAAACAAAAATTAACCCTGTGACTCAAAGCACAGAACTTCCCTTAAGCTCTATTAGGAGTCATTCCATAGCTCCAACACCTAAGAAAAGAACAAACAAAATGAAACAAGCATGTAACAGACCCTGCCAAGTGTTCCCACAGCCCTGTGCCCACATAGTGTCCAGTGACTATGCTGTCTAGTACTGGTCTTGTTGCTTCTCCCACATGTTCCCAACGGTTTCTATCTTGTGGCAATTAAGGGACACTGAGGGGTATGCCCCACTCTAGAGAAATGGGGTCTCTGTTTAAAGTAGCAATTGGATCATGCACCAAAAAAGTAGCCCATAAGCCAAGAACAACAACAACAAAAAGAAATGAACTGTAAGCCTTCATGGAAAAGGCTTAAAAACATAGGCAGCCAATATATAACCTAGTAAAAGGCTAATATCTTTGGCCATAGAGAACCTCCAAAACTCAAAGACTTAAAACATGTTCATTGAAAAATCTAAGCTTACTTAGCCCATGTGAAGAGCTGACATTGTTTTCCAGAAGATAATTATTCATTTATTATCTGTTGCCAATGTCACTTTACACTGAGAAATTGATCAGCACATAGCCTAAAAAGTGTGAAACCTTGGAACGGAAGTAACTGCCAAATATGGATTAAATTGATAAAAGTAATTCCAAACATGATTAGAGTCACTCTGTTGTATATCCTGCACAGCAGGTGGGAAATCCTCGAGAAGAATTAGGGAAAGGTTTAAGGAAAGGAGATTAATGGAGAAAAGATTAAATGTTTCAAAAGAGGTACAAAACATATCTTAAATGACAATCCTTCCATGGGCAATATTGAAAGGTACTTGGGCACATGCAAAATTTACATACTTGGTTACAGTGTAGATCACGCAGTAATACATGGAATGGAAATATGTTGTCCTGGCACAAACCGTTGTCCTGACACAAACTGTTGTCCTGATACAAACTGCACGTGAAACAAAGATGTGAGGAATATAAGTGGTGGCTCAGTTATTTTTCTTTTTGTCTTTACATTTAATTGTGGAAGTGATTAGAAAAACATTTTGTTACTGTGAAAAAATTCAAAAAGTACAACAGTATATAAAATTCAATGTAAAGATCCTCCTGGAGACCCCTTCAACTCCTCACTGCTCTTTCTTCCTCATATACATAATCCTTGCTGAGTTAAATAGTGCTTTTCACCCTCTTCCTCTTCAGCTACCTTCATATCAATACACACATTTGTATAATTACTATTTATTACTATAATTCAACATAAATGCAGAGAGTACTGTATGTAGTGTTTGTTACTTGATTTTTTATATACTAATATATCTTGGAGCAATTTTCCTGTCTACACACACACACACAGAGCTAATGTAGTATCTCATAGGTTGGCTAGACAATAATTTTCTTATTTAGTGTCATATTGATGATATTTGATTTTTGTAATAATTTATTATAAAAAAAGTTTCAAAGAAGGCTGATTTATATATTTTCCAAGACAAATCAGAGAAGTAATTACTTCTAGCAGATAAACTTAAAATTCATTCATGACTGAGGATCTGGCAAATGGTGGCAGAGTGAAGACACTGTAATCACTATGTCCAAGCTCACACAAGAATATAAACAGACTAAAAACAGACTGTAGACTTACATACTATGAGTTTCAAACCAAATAAGAACACCCTGGACTCACTAGAAGGAAAATAACTGAGGGAGAATTGGCGATTGGGGAGCTCCAATAGGGGATCTCTGATCCAGGAGTGGACAGGTGCCCAGGCATTAGGCATTGCAGCAGGCAGCAGGCTTGATGCTCTTTCGCCCCACTAAAGCCCTTGTGATAACGAAAGACAACTCAGCTTGGTGAGTGGAACCCAAGTTGTGGGGAAAGACTGCAGCCCCAATCTGGGAGTGCCTGGGTGCTAGAAAGTGCCTCAAATGGAAGACTTGCTGCTCATTCTGCCTGCATACTGGATCTACCCACAAAACCTGTGGCAAAGCCCTGGAGTGAAAGAGAGACAATACAGCTCTGTGAGTGGACCCCAAGGGGAGGGAAAAGACTGCTCAGGGAGAGACTGCTCTGAGTGGGCACAAAGAGCTCCAGAGGAACTGAGGGAGGACTGGCAGCCTACACAGCTGGGAGACTTGCAGCCCTTCTAATGCTCCCTGCATCCCCCACTCCCTGCATTTCCCACTGTGGCCTGAAACAAATCGGTTAGACTGACTCAACCACAGGCCCAACCCAGGGAAACTGCAAAAATTTTAATACTCCCCCAACCCTCCATGTGCACATCCTAGCATAGAGAGGCCCTAGGAAGTGCCTTAGATCGAGACTTGCTACTGGTTTACCTGCTTACTGCATCTACCCACAAAACCTGTGGTAAAGGCCTTATGTTAAAGAGAGACAACTCAGCTCTAAGAGTGGTCCCCAAGTGGTGGGGAAACACTACTCAGGGAGAGACTGCTTGCAGTGGGTATAAAGAGTCCCAGATGAACTGAGGGTAGACTGGCAGCCTACACAGCTGGGGGACTTGCAGTCCTTCTGGCAATCCCTGCATGCCTGCATTCCCCACACTCACAGCAGAAGCTAGAAATCAAGGTGTTACCGGATAGCAGTGGCCTGAAGACTGTTAAGGCAGTGAAGCACTGCCTTACCAGGCTCATAGTGCTCAGAAAGGAAACAAAACTAGTGACTGGCTCAACCACAGGCCCAGCTGCAGGGAGACCAACAACACTTCTAACAAGCCCCACACCTCACGAGCACATCCAAGAATAGAGGGAACCTGGGACATCAGAAGGCTATAAAGATCAACATGCACCTCCCAGAGACAAAGACTCAACATGTTACCAGAAGAAGCTGAACAACACAAGAGACACCTGACTATCACTGGTTGAGATGACAGACACAGTACCACACAGTGGGGGCTGGAAAAACAGTATATTGAAACAAAACAAGGCACAGCATATCCTCCACAACTGAAGTGTCTGGAAGTCCCTCTGCCATCCCAGAAAGAATGCTGCTCAATAATAGTGACACCATCTCTCAACGAATAAAAAGTATTAGAAAATACATGACAGAGGAAAGAAGACAAACAAATACACAAGCAAGTTCACAGGGGAAAAATTCACCACAAAAAGATCACTCACCATAAATGACCAAAGAAACAGAAGAACTGCCCAGCCTACCAGATAGAGAATTCAAAATCATCATGATAAACAAACAAAAAGAAGATGAGAAGGAAAAAAATGATATGAGGGAAGCCATCAAGGAATTGAAGAATAAATGAGGAAATGAATGAAAGAAATGAAAAAGAAAAAAAATGAGACAAGCAATCAACAAATTGAATAAAGAAA
The DNA here is from genome assembly GCF_000260355.1 of Condylura cristata. Lineage (NCBI taxonomy): Eukaryota > Metazoa > Chordata > Mammalia > Eulipotyphla > Talpidae > Condylura > Condylura cristata. The sequence continues at coordinate 10,072,925 of NW_004567124.1, read as the reverse complement.
ACAAGATATTAAAAAAGAAAATAGGGGGCCCTCCCTGGTGGCGCAGCGGGTTAAAGCGCAGCACTAAGAAGCTTAAGCCATTTCCGCATGATTTCAATCCCCGCCTGCCCCAGAGGTGATCTACATGGCCAGGCAGGCCTCTCCTGACCCGCCCACTGCTCCCCTCAGCAGTGTACTTTGTCAATCTGCCTGTTCTGCTCCCCACTCTGTCTATGGTGAAACCTCTCACTTTCCGTGAGCCTCTGGCCTGTACCCCAGTTCTGTATGAATAAATGAATCTTTAAAAAAAAAAAAGAAAATAGAAGAAATGCAGGAGATGAAAAGGCCACTAGAGGAGATAAAGAATGCTGGGAAAAGTAAGGAAAACAGAATAGATGAAATGGAAGAATGAATCAGCACCCTCAAAGACACAGAACTAAAGAGAATTAAAACAGAAAAGGAAAAGGAATGAAGAAACACTTCAAGAGCTATCTGATGCCATGAGGAAAGGAAATATCAGAGTAACAGGTATCCTAGAAGGTGAAGAGAAAGAACAAGGAATCGAGAAAATATTCACAGAGATAATAGAAGCGAACTTTCCTAGTATGAAGAAGATGGAAGTAGAGATCTAAGAAGCAAGAAGAACACCAAACTACCATAATGATAGGAGAAAAACAGCAAGACACATCATAGTAAAACTATCAAGAATACAAGAAAGGAAAAGATAATAGGAATGAAAAGAGGGAAAAAACAAATAACCTATAAAGGGAAACAGATCATGCTGACATCAGACTTCTCTGAAGAAACACTACAGGCAAGAAGAGAGTACAGGAACATACTCAACAAACTCCAAAGCATCAAATGCCAACCAAGAATACTCTCCTGCAAAGCTCTCCTTCCTCTATGAAAAAAGAATATGCACATTTTCAGACAAACAGAAACTCCACAATTTTGTCATGGCAAAACCCCTACTCCAAGAAATACTACAAGAAGCCCTCAAACCAAATCCAAATGAAGAATGAACAAGAATAGTTCAAAACAAGGAATAAAAATACAAAAGGAACAACAACAAAAACAACAAAAGACAAATGTAGGTGCCAGTAATCAGTATCATCTCTAAATATAAATGGCTTAAACTCATCAGTAAAAAGACACAGAGTTGCAGGATGGATTAAAGAAAACAGAACCCAACCTTCTGCTGTTGTCAGGAAACACATCTAGCTACAAAAGATAAAAACAGATTTAAAATAAATGGATGGAAAACAATCCTACAAGCAAATGGACCAAAAAGAAGGCAGGAACTTCTATACTTATATCAGATAAAATAGACTTCAAACTAAAAAAGGTTAAGAGACACAGAAGGCCACTACATTATGATTAAGGGGACATTACAAGAAGATATAATAATCATCAACATATATGCACCAAGTGAAGGAGCACCAAAATATATCAGGAAACCAACGTCATCTATGAAAATGTGTATCAGAGAACATACATAGTAGGAGACTTCAAAACGACACTCTCAACAATGGACAGATCAACAAAAATAAACAAAGACACTAAAGCTCCTAACAAGGATCTGGATAATGTCATCTATAGAGTACTGAACCCCCCCAATAATCTGAGTACACATTTTTTTCAAATTCACGTGGATCACTCTCTAGGACTGACCACATACTGGGTCACATACCAGGTATTTTCTCTGACCATGAAGGAATCAAACTGGAAATAAACCATGTGAAGAAGGCAAGAAACCCACCTACCGCATGGAGACTGAAACCCACACTAATGGAGGATTATAGGATTCATGAGGGGATCAAAGAAGAAATTTAAAAATACCTGGAGAAGAACGAAAATGACAACGCATGTCTTCAAAACTTATGGAACACATTAAAAGAAGTTATAAGCAGAAAATATATAGCAATACAGACTCACATAAAGAAACAAGAAATAACTCAAAGTAACAACCTAATCACCTCCCTTAAAGAACTGGAAAAAGAACAACAACATAACCCAAAAGCCAGTAGAAGACAAGAAATAATAAAAGTCAAATCAGAAATAAATGAAATGGAAGTTAGGAAAACAATCCAAAAAATCAATGAAACCAAAAGTTGGTTCTTTGAAAAAAATAAACAAGATAGACAGGCCACTAACCAGGCTCACAAAGAAAAAACAAGAGAAAGCAGAAATAAACAGAATCATAAACGAAAGAGGAGAAATCATAACAGA
>NW_004567124.1:10065939-10070001 GCF_000260355.1 Condylura cristata | reverse complement strand
GACCAAGTGGGCTTTATCCCAGGAGCACAAGGATGGTTCAACATCAGAAAACCAATTAATGTAATCCACCACATCAACTGACAGAAAAATAAAAATCACATAATCTTATCAATAGATGTGGAGAAGGCATACGACAAAGTTTAACACCCATTTATGGTTAAGGCCCTCGAAATCTTCGGATAGAAGGAACATACCTCAATATGATAAAAGCCATATATGATAAACCCACACCCAATATTATCCTCAACAGGATGACTGGATTAAAAAGATGTGGTACATATACACAATGGATTATTACTCAGAACCCCCCCAAAACAAACAAACAAACAAAAAACCTAAAAACATGCCTCTTGTAGTAACATGGATGGAGCTAGAAAGGATCATGCTTAGTGAAATAAGCCAGAAAGAAAAGGAAAAAAATAACAGATGGTTTCACTCATAGCAGGAATAAAACAGGCCATGTGAGAAAATAATAATAATAATGATGAGCAGCTATATCCCAGAGACATTTAATGGGGGTGGAGTGGGGAATGGGATCAAAAACAGTGGGGAGAGGGAAATGCACTGGGCTATGGTAATGGCACAAGGATAACTTGGTGATTGGAAGCCCAAGGTGATTACAACTGAGATGGAAAAATGCACAAAATGATGTAAAAATAAACTATTATATTATTCATTTAAAAAATCACTCATGAGTAATAAAGACTGCAAGACAATCTATAATGAACCAATAATACAAGCTCTGTCTCTATAGATCAAAATCTGGTAACCACTGCCAAGACCTCTCTTTTCTGCTTACAGGCATTTTAATCATTGAGACTTAAGAAGGGAAGTCATCACTCTGCATCTCACAGAATATGAAGCCAAATTAATTATTTTACGTCTCCAACTCAGTTTCCTTTTATGAAAGATGAGGATTATAATTCAGTCCCACAGAGTTTGTGTGAAAACTAAAATTTAAAAAATAGTCTCTAATGTAACCCATGAACTTAGGGATAGAAGGGACCTGAAAATTAATGACTCCCTCACCACTTAACAGAGGAGTCAAGTCTTTAAAGGCATTATTATAACTTCTCTAAGTTAAATTTCTGTATTCACAAAATGAGGCTAAAATTAATTGCATAGTGGGATCATGAAAACCAAACAAAATACTCTACCTTAACATTATACCCAGCTCTTTGGGAAAATTCACTGATTCTTTCACTACCAAATGTCAGTACCCTTCCTGTTCCACTTTCCTTCTGGTTGATTTAAAAGCTTCAAAATAAGCACACAATATAACTTCACTAAGAAAAGATCATGGTATGGTAACTAGTGCTTTATTCTTTGTAGTTTTATAGTCCATTTAGCAAAGTTTACTTATGTTGTTTCATCTTCATAAAACCTTGTATAATCTCATGGTTCTTTTCTAGGGTTTACCACTATAGGGAGATTTCCTCTGAATCTCTCATATTTCTGCACAGATTATGAGCACCTACATCTTCTTAAGGATGTCTCCATAGTGAGTATCAGCCTCTGGAACAATGGGCAGACATTACTGTCCAGTACTAAATAAAGATAATATTACCTTCTAGGGCAAAGGGCAGGCTTGCAAAGCCTATTATAAAGGATTTGTGTTTCCGAAGCTTAGACTATTAGGAAAACCCACTATGTGCAAAGTATCCATCTGAGACATTCTGGGTACCCCAATGGGATTTGGGGACAAGGGCAATTGGTGCAAACACGAAACCCAAACTGTGGCTATGCCATGACTAAGAGAGTCCATTTCTGACCCGGGAGTCTCATGCCTCTGTAAGCATCCATCAAATTGTGGCAGACTAAAACTTGCTAGCTTCCAAGCAGTGTCAAATCTCATACCCTGCTTAGATTTTAACAGCTACATGGTAAATGAAACTGCCATCCATCCATATGAAAGCAAGAAGGCCATTCAAACTTACATTTTCTCTTCCTTTTTATACAGTCCAACACTAATTCTTGCCAAGGTGCCATTTGCACAGAGTGCTTTTACTCTGACTTCTCCCAAGGACCACTATATAATAAAGTACTCTTCACAAATTATTTAAGATGTTAACTCATAATCCCTAATGATACAATTTTAAAAGGCAATGTGAAGTACCTATGAAGATAACAGGATTTACTAGACAGCTGAAATTACATCTACACAGAGGGGGTCTGTACTAATTCATCTCCTTGGAAGAGGTGATCCCTTCTTGGCTTTTTTGTTGCCGTTCCTCTCACTCTGTTCCTGGGTCAAAATTCTGTGGCTACACATAGCCCACAGGAAGACATGAAAAATTTTTGGCAGTTCTCTATTCTGTCAACCACATATCCCTGCATCGATGGGGTGACTAGGAATTGAGAAAACTGAACTGTCCAGGATGTGGTGAATTAGGACACTCATTCTGTTTCTTTGTTCTACCATAGAATGATCTAAAGCAGTAAGGAGAAAGACTGTTGGATAAGACTCCATTTTTGAATGTGTTTTATATACATATTCCAAGAATCATGAGAAATTTTCTGATATTAATGATTAGTTGATTTATAAATTATGTAATGTGTAGCCAGAGTTGACATGTGACATGGGGAGCCATGGCTGAGCTCTCAGGAACTCTGTAACAGTTTAGGGGTGTTCTCTAGGACCAATTTCCTTCTCCAATGAAATCTGTTCACTCTCATATTGTCTGAGCATCTAACTTTCATACTGAATGCCTCACTCTTGATCATCCCTCCTTGACCTAAGTATATTGTATTCATTCAATTTGGCTTTTAAATTTTTGTTTCATTCACGATGCAGTCTCTTGAACCTTCTTCAGTTCTAACATCTGTAAACCTTCTGGGATTCACATAGGTGATGTATTCTATAAAACTGACCTCAGAGATATCTATGGGATTTCAATTCTAACAGAAAGGAGAACAAAAGAAAAAATTAAGCCAATGGGTCTACATACTAAAATTCTTCTTAATAGCTAAAGAAGCCAGCACAGAAATAAAAAGATATTTACATGTCATGTTTAACAAAGGTGTTAACAAAGAGAATATATAATGAATCGTACAACTCCACCACAATAACAAATCCAGTCTAATTAAACAATGGAAGTAATAAGATCTGATGGAAGAAGACAAACAAGTGACCAATAGACACAAGAAAGAAATCTCACTACCTCTTATTATTAGAAAATAAAAATCAAAATAATGCAATACCACCCCCACACTTGTGACAATGGTCTATATTGAAAAAAACTGAAAAGTGGTAGAGAGGATGTGAGAAAAAGAAATTGTCATACAGTATTGGTGGGCAGGTGTATTGGTACAGTCTCTATGCAAACAGTATGAAGATTCCCCCCAAAATTGAAAATGTGAATACCATATTATCCAAGGCTTCTGCTTCTAGATAAACACCCCTGTGGTCATGGTAGCTCTATTCACATAGTCACGACATGGAAATAACCTAAATGTCCAGTCATGGATGACAGGATAAAGAAGATGTGTGTGTATATACGTATGCATGCATGTGTGTGTGTGTGTATAAAAGTATACGCAGACAACACACACACACATATACATGCATACACACACACACACATTAACTGGAGTACTGCTGAGTTAAAATTCATACGATTTGCAACAAAATGAATGGAACTTGGGTTGATTATACAAAGTGAAAGGTTAGAAACTGAAAGACAAATCTCAACTGGTTTAACTTGTATGTGAAGTAAAATAAAGCAAACAAACTAATGAAACAAACAAACAAAAAGTTTTATATTCTTAGGACAGAACAGTGATTATAAGAGCGGAAGACAAGGGTGAGAGAGGAATGGGCAGAGATGGTAGGGTGAGTGGTACCAGAACTTAAGTGATGGGTAAGTTGTATTATATACTGTACATCAAGGAGTGAAGCTATACTCCTATAATATGTATTTTTTTCAAATTAGTGCTAAATCCATTTAAAAATCTAATAATATTTGCATCTCCCTTATTATGAGTGACGTTGAACATTTTTTCATATGCCTGTTGGCCATCTGCATTTCCTCTTTGGAGAAGTGTCTTTTTAGCTCTACTGCC